>NW_027454963.1:0-51269 GCF_040206685.1 Ascaphus truei | reverse complement strand
AGAGAGAGAGAGAGAGAGAGAGAGAGAGAGAGAGAGAGAGAGAGAGAGAATTTCTTCACACAAAAATATAAAAAATAATATAGTGTCTAATAATAATAATAACTTTATTTTTCTAGCACTTTTCTCCCGATGGGACTCAAAGTGCTTCACAGTTGGAAAAAGGGAAAAAGAAGAAAACATTTACGGTTTTAAACAAAACGAAAAACAAGGAAAGATAAAATACAGGATGGGATGATACTGTAGCTATTAAATGCCCATCAGATTAACAGCGGGGGTCCCTGGCAGTCCCATTCAAACTGAGTGGGACTGCCAGGGACCCCTGTTGTGTTAATCCTAAGGGTCATTAGTCAATGCAGAAATGCCTTAAACTTGCCTTTAGCTAGCAAGGTTACACCCAGCACATACCCAGAATGTAACCGGGCTAGTTTAAGGCAAGCTTTAGAATAGTCGTGGTCTCGTCTGTAAGTCTTGAGCCAGTTTTTGTAGATTTCCAAAGAGCCTCTCGAACTCAACGAGGCAGATTGTTCAAAGAGTGGGAACAATGTGTTTAAGGAGAGTCTGGGAACAGTTAGAAATCCTTCATCTGCAGATCGAAGTGAGCGAATGGGAGTATAGGGAACTATAAGCTCTTTCAGATAGCTGGGCCCCTGGTCATGTAGTTCTTTGAAAGTCAATAAGCTAATCTTGAAATAAATTCACAATTTTACAGGCATCCAGTGCAGAGAATTGAGAACTGGTGTCATGTCGCATGAATGGGTCTAGTTAGTTAATATCTTAGATAATATGTTTTCAACTCAGTGTGAATTATGTATTGAGAGTCTGAGAAAAGGGAACGCAAATGTTGTCAAAAATAAAGAGGCATTTCCAAAACTGTGGCAAATCACATGAAGTGGTGGATGAAATGCACTGGTCAGCTCATGGGAAGGGTATATCTCTTCACAGTCTCTACAAAGTAGTGTGAGAGATGCAATTCTCAGTGGAAAAGAGAAACACACAGAGCAGACCATACAAAAAAGTTTTCTAAATTAGATTTAAGGCACAGATACAGTATATGTACTTACAATGTATCCATGTTAAAAGCGCATTGTAATAAAAATGACATGAAATGTAGTGTGGTGTGTGAGCGATCTCACCACCGTCTGCTCTGGCATCCCGCGTTATCGTAAAGTTTGCAGCAGAACCCAGGTTGAGATCACTGCTCTATTTAAACATTATCAGAATACTATTTTGTCAGCATACAAGGTATATGGTGGAATGACAGAGGTACAAAGAGGGGTTCAAACAAATATGGAGGTTCAGGAGCATGGTAGATGGGCCCTAGATGTATTAATTCCTCCTTTTTGGCCATTTTCACAAGCTGTCATAAATGATCCTTCATCGCATGCCACACAAGTTCAATTGGATTCATATCTGGTGATCTGGAAGGGGAGGGGAAAAAAAAGCAAATTAGTTGAACAGATAAAAACAGTTTAAAAGAATGAGTAAAAGTTAATGTACAGTACAGTATAGTACGCTGGAGAATTTACTCCGGTGGTGTCTTATCCAGTTGATACTGCTCACAAGAATATAGGGAATAGAGGCGGTATGTTTAAGGTAATTGTCCTGGAAGAAACGGTGACAACCAGAAGGGAAATCATGATTTATGTATTAAACAATACGGGGGACAATTTGCGCTTGGAAAAATACTTTATCCATGATTCCTGGAACAATTGAAGAACATTTTTACATTAGGGTACAAAATAAACTATAGTTGTACTGTACAGTGCATAAGGCTACAGCATGTGATTTTGTGCATTATTTTACCCTCAAAGATGAGTATGCATCCTGGTCCACATCTAGAGATCGCACCCCACACATGCATCTTCAGTGTATGCTTGGGCCGTAGCTTCAGAGATAGGCGTCCTTTTTTGGTGGAATGAAAAAGTGGCAAATCTCTCTAGAGCTACAGTTGTCTTGTCAGAAAAGATGACATCCTGAAAAGTCTCGCCACTTTCGATCCATGCCCTTGCTTGTTCCACTCTTTTTATCTTGTTGGCCTCCCTTATCATAGGATACGCTCTGTAATGATAAGGAATAATTTTACAGGGACTGACCAGGCAAACCACACAGTTACCTAAAGTACAGTACTGTACAACACTTTAGCTGTACTGTCCTAATTACGGCACAGTAATTACAGTACAGTATCAATCCTGTTGTTTCACTCTGCATACACGTACTATTGCGATATACTATACATTATTAAGGTAGGACACTTACTTTACACGTCCATATTTCCATCCCAATTGGCGTCTCATGAACCTGATGCTGGTCTCAAATACTGTGATATTGTGACTCTTCTCTAGAATAGTCTTGACTGTTTCTGCACATCGCTCATCATTAGCCTCGCTGATTTCGTCCATCAGATGCTTTGCTGTCCTACTGTTTAAAGGAAAAGAGAACAATTTGCTAGGCCCAAAAATAATTCAAAACAAATACATGTAATTTTTCAGTATACAGTATTCTAAAATAAATTAAAAGAAAATTACTAAACAAAAATATGCATTTGGATATGTGTATATGCATATACAGTACAAGTACTGGAAATCCCCAGCTTACCTGCTCCAGCAACCAGCCATGCCGATGCTCCTCCGGAAACCCCTAGTTCACCTTCTCCAGCACCTAGCCACACCGATGCTCATCCGCAAACCACCAGCTTACCTGGTCCAGCACCCATCCACGCTAATGCTCGTCCAGCAATTCCCAGCTTACCTGCTCCAGCACACATCCATGCCAATGCTCATCCGGAAACCCCCAGCTTACCTGCTCCAGCACCCATACACGCCAATGCTCATCCAGATACCCCCAGCTTACCTGCTCCAGCACCCATCCACGCAGATGCTCATCCAGAAACCCCAAGCTTACCTGCCCAGCAACCTGCCATGCAGATGTTTGTCCGGGTGACACCAGCACTCCTTGTACGAGATCCAGCTCGATCGCCCGCATGCTGGATGTTTCCAGTGTTGTCACTTTCACTGACAACTCAACAGAGCAATACATGGACCGAATGGAGGCCAAGATGGACAGTCTTTTGGAGCACATGGAGAATATGGATAGGTGCATAGGTGTTCGTCTGGATAAGATTGAATGGAACATCGCGGGCTCTATTCTTTGCTTGGAGTCCCTACCCCTGTATGTCTGATGCAGGAGCAGGAGGGTGGCCTGGAGGTGCCTTATTCTCCCATGGATGAACCGCATACCCCCGTGCACCCTCTCAATTGCTTGATTTGGCCTTCACAGTGCCAACCACACCACAGGACCTCCCCCGCTCACCCCCTCCATTTGAAGAATACATGTATAGGCACCTGGTAGAGGAGATGACAACCCTAGTAAGGCCATGGCAGGAGGAAGGCATCCTCCCAGACCATCTACCCCCACCCGCTGCCAGAAGCACACCTGCTCCAGCACCCAGGATTGTACAGCTCCCAGACATCTTGTTGAGAGAACTGCTCCAAAGCGTCCGAGATAAATACAAGATCAGATGTTGTGGTCTACTTCAGAAATATGACAAGTTCATCTTTAAACACCACGTCAGTTTTGAGCTGTACAGCGAGTGGACCCACGATGTCAATTATGAAGGCAATCAAGAAGGGTCTTTCTGCAAATTTTAGGAACACAATTATGGAGAAGTGAGATGCTATTTTAGTGTTTCAACTTCTTATGAGAACTGTGAGAGACAGCATAATGGCCATTTGAGACATACAAGGGCTCTTCCCTGGAAGTCCATCGACGTGTTTGACGACTGATGCTAGTTATAAATTTATTTTAAAATATAGATGCACCGCCAATGTTTTTAATCTAAATAAAAAAACAGTTGATTGTTTTAAATTGTTTCATTGTTTAATGCTTTTAATGCTTGGTATAATATATTTGTTTCTATTTCTGTTTTGCATGTGCATGTCTTGAGCTGAGTGAAGACAACATGCAGGAAATCCCCCCCCCCTTGTTGCAGGAAACTCTCCCACCAACACTGTCAGGTAAGACACAGTGCTTCAATCCATGCACCCCAATTCCCATCACCCCAAACCCCCAAAAACCTAATGTAAAACTCTAGTCCTAATGTAAAGTGCTGTACCCCATGTCATGCATGTTTACTCTACTCCAACCCCCCAAAAAGCAGAAGATACTCTATATTAATGGACTGTACTGGCATCATGGTATAATATTCTTTTCTATTCCTATTTTTCATGTGCATGTCTGGAGCTGGGCGAAGACAAGGTGCATGATATACCCCCTTGGTGCAGGAAATGCCCTCAGCAATACTGTCAGGTAAGACACAGTGCTCCAATCCCCCCAATCCCCCAAAACCTAATGTAAACCTTTAGCAAAACCTAATGCTTATTGTTACAGTAGAATGCATCATTTTGTTGGATACAATTTGATAATAGCTAATTTTAGCCGAGGATACACAGTAACATTTTGCCCAATAGAATGTAACATTGTTGTGGCAATACTAACTTGAAAGTCTGATACTTAGTATACTGTATCAGCCGCAATAATACACACTGGTTGAATAAGTCCTGTATTAGTAGCCAATTACAATAAATCAGTGACTTTTGATGTACAGTAGATCATGCTGTAAACTTGATAATGTAGAATATTGTCTCTTTCTTTCCAGACCCAGTTGTCCAAGAAGCAGCAGCCATTATGAAGAAGAAAAATACAAGATTGTAAATTTTAAAGAAGAGGCGACATTGTATTTTCCTTTTTCCTTTATTATCCCGTACAAATAAAAATGTTCATTCTTTAAATATACTCTTTGGTGTGTTCATGTTTTTATTGTCTATACACCTACATTAGTACTATACCTAAAGTGCAATGGGCATTTCAATATATAAAAATGTGTAATTGATGAACTTTACAGAATACAGTACTGTAAAGTATGTACAAAATAATATATAAATCGAAAAAAATAAAAGTGTTTTTTACTATCTAGATACACTAATAGCAGTACTATAGTATTGACTAGCAGATACAGTATTTACTGTAGCGATTCCATGATGAAATGCACTGTGCTGTATCTTACTGTACAGTAATGAAATTAAATTGCTTTTAGTGCCTTAATAAACCTACAGTACAGTATCTACCATATACTACAAAAATCTGGAAAATAAACGTTGTTTTTAATAGTTACATTATATACAATACATTACCAGCAGAACTGTACTACAGTCATTACACGCATATGCATTTCAACTAGTTCCAATTAGACATACACGCATGTGCAGAAATGTTATGACACATACATGTGTTTCAATCAGATTCCAATTAGACATATAAGCATGTGCAGAAATGTGCTGACACGCATATGCGTTTCAACAAGTTCCAATTAGACATACACGCATGCACGGAATAAATATTTTACATTTTACATTCGGAAGAAGAGAAAGCGTCATTGGATTTTAGTATTATTCCTTTTCCTTTATTATCCTGTGCAAATCCAACATTTAATTCATTAAAAATACTTTTTGTTTTGTGTGCTCATATTTTTATACTTCAACAGTTAGAGTATTTATGTATGCTAAGGATCCTCAGAAAGGACATCTTTCTCATGTACAGTATACAGTATGAACTCGTAAAGTTAATCTTCAAACTACAATAAAAGACAGGTTGAATTGCAATTAGATTTTTAAGACTACAACTCGCGTTCGCCCACTTGATTTTCGACGGTATTGCAGACAATGCTAAAATGCCATTTTCTGCACTCGATAAAAACACTAGTAAACACGCGTCTTAATGCGGTAAAGTTTCAGGAAATCATGCAGCAAGAACTGGGTATGCCCAGGAATACAACCTGTGAAATGTTCGAATAACGGCCACTGCATCTGTATTTTTATAAAATCCACACACCTCAATTCAATAATACAGATGCAGCAGTGGCATATATATATATCGTATTGAAAGGATTTGTGTGACTGTTCCTTTAAGAATGAGTACAAAAATCTCCTGTTTTGCAACTGCTTTCTTCATTTTCTTATTCTTGGACGTTACTTCCATATCTGCACCCTGACTTGGCACCAAAAGTGTTGTTCACAGTATTTTTCTAAAGATGACCTTCACTTACCTCCTTCTTTGGCCAATCAAATATGACAAACAACACTTACAGTATTGCTACATACAGTATTATTATTACAAGACGTAGATTCTAACCTTCTATTAGACACTAGCATGCGCCCCAGATGTATTACTCTATCCAATCAAATGTTATCTATTTTTATGCTACGCCCCTGTAAGAGGGTAATATACCATTTTGCAATTTCTTTGTTATGTCATGTGAGTATATTTCTGGTATAGCTTAGCATCTGCTAATTAGTAAACCAGCTGAAGAATTACTCCATTGTTTGTGTTTCAACTTATTCCTAATCATATTCGTAATCAGTATATGCTAATATTTACTTTGTTATGCCTCGCCATAGCAGCTTGCATGTATTACATTATTGTTATAATTTGAAGGTTGGTTTCCATTAAACAAAAAATAGATTACAAATGCCTTTCTGGACGCTTTGAGTAATAAGGGAATATTATGAATATAATAGTCCAATGTTTTTAAAAGCCTTATCATTTTAAGCTGCATGGTGAGTGCAGAATTTCTCTTTGATGCCCATAGGCATGGTTATTGTGGTTTAGTAAATGTATCCAATGGGAATTCATGTTTAATGAGTTGATTAGCATATCATGGGGAGGATAAACTCGACAAAATAATCTGATTGTGTACTGTATTATACAAAAAAAAATAATACTAGCATTCGGAGCAATACCATTTTAAACCATTTCTTGTAGACCTTTAGTAACTAGAACAGTAGACACATTTTATTATATAAATGTCTGATTACGGTATTTGTAGGATAATGTTATTTACTCTGGGTCTTAGTGACAAGGCAATACAGTTTTCAAGCCTTGATCAAGTATTTTGAATTTCAAAGAATACATGTTGATTCATTTTTAAAAGAATGCTATATTATATGAATAATGTTCCTTAAAGATGCAATCTACAAAAACATTGTTACAATGCATCAGATTTCTATAAAACATATGGAGCAGCAACTTTAATATATTGCTCCTTAAATATAATTTTGTACAAAATCAATATTTTTTTTCATTGATTATCACCGGTAGCAACATGAAGGAAATTATTAAAAGTGAATGTACTGAGAAATTTATTTTTATAGCTGGAACATCATTTATTTTGTATGTATTGTACATAATAAAAAAAATTGTTATTTATCTTTCAAATATAATACACTGTACAACGTATTAATCTATAGAGGCTGATAATTCAAAAGCAAGCCTGAAATTCTATACTGTAGTTTTATTAAAAGTAAACATAAAGAAACAACCTATGGGGTTTCAAAACCTCTGCACCCTACAATTAAATCTATGAATAGCTATAATGTTGGTCCGCTAAAATATATCACAATTTACATCAAACGTGTATTTCTCCAGGACCAATAAGGCTACTAGCATTTTGAAATACAGTACACCCAGGGCTGACATTCAGTTGGTTTGGTTCTCTAAGTTGTTGAAAAGACTACTGTACCAGTTTGGAGAACCAGTTATTGGAGATAGCAACTGGGAGAGAAAGAGCAGAGAGGTGGGGTGAGAGAAGGAAGGAGTAGAGTTCCATACAGTTAGGTCCGGAAATAATTGGACACTGACACAATTTTCATAATTTTGGCTCTGTACGCCACCACAATGGATTTGAAATGAAACAACCGAGATGCAATAGAAGTGCAGACTTTCAGCTTTAATTCAAGGGGTTGAACAAAAATATCGTATGAAACGTTTAGGAATTGCAACCATTTTCATACACAGTCCCCTTATTTCAGGGGCTCAAATGTAATTGGACAAATTAACATAATCATAAATAAAATGTTCCTTTTTAATACTTTGTTGAGAATCCTTGGCAGGCAATGACAGCTTGAAGTCTGAAACACATGGACATCACCAAATGCTGGGTTTTCTCCTTTGTGATGCTTTGCCAGGCCTTTACTGCAGCTGTCTTCAGTTGTTGTTTGTTCGTGGGTCTTTCTACCTTACGTTTTGTCTTCAACAAGTGAAATGCATGCTCGATCGGGTGGAGATCAGGTGATTGACTCGGCCATTGCAGACTATTCCACTTATTTGCCTTAAAAAACTCCTGGGTTGCTTTCGCAGTATATTTTGGGTCATTGTCCATCTGTAAAGTGAAGCGCCATCCAATCAACTTCGCTGAATTTGGCTGAATCTGAGTAGACAATATATTCCTATAACTTCAGAATTCATCCGGCTGCTTCTGTCTTCTGTCACATCATCAATAAACACTAGTCACCTAGTGCCATTGTAAGCCATGCATGCCCATGCCCTCACACTGCCTCCACCGTTTTTTACAGATGATGTGGTATGCTTCGGATCATGAGCCATTCCAAGCCTTCTCCATACTTTTTTCTTCCCATCATTCTGGTACAGGTTGATCTTAGTTTCACCTGTCCAAAGAATGCTGTTCCAGAACTGGGCTGGCTTTTTTAGATATTGTTTGGCAAAGTCTAATCTGGCCTTTCTATTCTTGAGGCTTATGAATGGTTTGCACCTTGTGGTGAACCCTCTGTATTTGCTCTCGTGAAGTCTTCACTTTATGGTAGACTTGGATAATGATATAGTGACCAATGTGCAGTGAGAAAAAAAACTTTTAACAGCGCTCTAATGAGATAATAACAGTGATGGGTAAAATGTGACTTAGACAGTGATTGTGAAAAATAATAATAATATATATACAATATTGTGCAAAAAAAGTGCAAATAAGTGAAATAAGTAAAATGAAAAATGCTGCTCAGAACACTTGGAAGGATGGACCACAGGAATATCTCTTGCTAGAATGTGTGGAAGTTGAAGGGGAGCGCAACTCATTCAGTGGTGGATATCTGGAATGAAAAATAAACACAATAGTGCAACACAGTCTCTATAGATGTATCTCCAAATTCAGTAGACTTCTATAAATTCAGAACTCACATTTTATCTGAAATCAACGAGCATGTAACCCAAAATGAAGTGGGTAATGATTGATGTAGTGTATTCGTGTAGATCCTCTCTCTCTCTCTGTATCCTAGGGTTCTTGGGAATGTCTGGATATCACTCAAAAAGATGTGATGGCAGTCGTGTATACATGAGAAAATGGAAAGCCAAACATAGTGTGTACCGTATAAAATAACAATTTTAATCTCTAAAAAAACATATAGGTGTATGCTTACATCAATAAAACATGTACTGGGCACATAAGAAAAGCGAACTCTGCTTCCCAATTCTCACCCCCTCTGCACGAATCTCCCATCGCGTCACTTCCGGTAGCAGACCAATGAGAGTAAGAGGACTACTACTTAAAGTAGAGAGATGAGAAGCCAATCATGGACTCCTGACGAAGCGACAACAGCAAAACGCGTTGAGTCGGAAGCGCCCTGCTGACGCCACTCACCTGCACTGGTCTGCACCTTGGATCCCCCTCATTCAGTGAACCCACCCGCGCCGCAATACCGGAAACGAAATGCCGGCAAACCGGAAGTGACGCGACGGAAGATTCGTGCAGAGGGGTTGAGGGGTTTTTAGAGATTACAATTTGTGGTGTGTAGGCGGTCACTGCAGCAGGAATTCAACCGCAAACGTGAATGGTTAAAAACAGCTTTATTAACCTAGAATGCTGCGCATCACAGAGATCACTCTGACGCGTTTCGTTCCTGTGTGGAACTTTATCAAAGAGTGATGATCTCTTACACTGGTGTCAGATATATACATGGATTCTCATCCTGATTGGTCAATACTTAATTGTACACAGGCAATGGCAATCAGTTGGTATTTGATTTGGGGAGGAACCATGGACAGATTGCAGTGTATGTAATTGTTCAACAACATAAATAAAGGTAACAAGTAAAAAATACAAAATAACAATGGGTTAAAATCACAAATAGTAAATTGCAGCATCTATGATATCAATGTATCACGTAAACAGTAAAAATAAATAAAGATTTGAAGAATCATTGGAGAATAACAATACAATTTGGAAATCTAATGTATGAAAGGTACAGAGAGTACCAACTATGAAAACATGCAGTTATACATTATAATTCATAACTCGGGGGGAAGAAATATAGAATTACAGTTGATGTATTGAATTTGTAATAAGTACAGTAATGCAAGAGATGTACTAGGATGTACACCCCCAGAGACTCTCCAGCTATCTATCCCATAAGGAAGTGTTTCAACTCCCAGTCCACGTTAATTCCATGGGGATGGAGAGTTCTGAGAGTGTATATCCAATACATCTCTTTTTGATTAAGTGCATTTTCTCTGTTCCCACCTCTAGGGTGGCATGGTATGTGTTCTATGGCTTTGAAGGTGAATTGGTTAAGGTTACCTGCAGAGCATGTGGAAAAATGTCTGGATACCGGATGGTTTAGATCTCTTTTTCTAATCAACCTAACATGCTCTGCGATTCTGGTTTTGAGGGGTCTAATAGTACGTCCCACGTATTTGAGACCACAGGTACATTGTAGAACGTATATTACATGAGTGATATTACAATTAAGAAATGTTTGAATGTAATACTTGTTACGATCTTCATTATATAAAATATATTTTGTCTGTACTGCGTATCTACACATGGAACAATGACCACACTTATAGAAGCCTTTAGGTATGCTTCTAACATTGGAAATATTGGAACCGGATTGATACATGCTAGGAGATAAGTGAAAGGCCAGTGTTTTAGCTTTGCGGTAACAAAATTTTGGACCATTTTTCACAATATCGCTGAGATCATTATCCAATGACAACGTGTGCCAATGTTTGGAAATGATGTTACATATCTGCTGTGACTGACTATTAAATGTACTAATAAATATTGGACTTTCCACTTTTTTTGAAGCTAGTGATCGGTTGTTCACAATTTTGGTTTTGCGATTTCTTGTCCTATTACGTATAAGTGTATTTCTATCAACAGAATCAGCTCTATTGAATGCGGCGGTAATGTCCTGAGTAGAGTAACCCCTCTCTAAAAATCTGCTGGACATTTCTCTAGCCCTCAGTAGAAAAACCTCAGGATCGGAGCAAATCCGCTTTAACCTCAAAAATTGGGCCCCTGGAATGTTTTTGATCAAAGATCTTGGGTGGCAGCTTTGAGCCTTTAGAAGCGTGTTTCTAGAATTTTCTTTTCTGTATATATCTGTCTGGATGGACATGTCATTGCCAACATACAGGAGTAAATCAAGAAAGTGAATGTGATGAATATTGTGTTGATAGGTAAATTTAAGATTATAATTGTTAGTACTAAGGTGATCGATGAAAGAAAGAAGTGAAAGGTCGTCCCCCCTCCAAATGAAAATCAAATCATCAATATACCGCCCAAAATAAACAATATTCTGACGAAATAAATTGTGACTGTGATAGATGAATTGTGACTCCCAAAAACCCATAAATAAATTAGCGTATGATGGTGCAAAACTCGTGCCCATAGCAGTGCCTAATATCTGTAAATAAAAATGTGCATCGAATAAAAAATAATTGTGCGTGAGTAAAAAGGAGATAGATTCTAATAGAAAAGTGCAATGTGCGATAGATCTGATATTGATCTAAAATCAACGAGCATGTAACCCAAAATGAAGTGGGTAATGATTGATGTAGTGTATTCGTGTAGATCCTCTCTCTCTCTCTGTATCCTAGGGTTCTTGGGAATGTCTGGATATCACTCAAAAAGATGTGATGGCAGTCGTGTATACATGAGAAAATGGAAAGCCAAACATAGTGTGTACCGTATAAAATAACAATTTTAATCTCTAAAAAAACATATAGGTGTATGCTTACATCAATAAAACATGTACTGGGCACATAAGAAAAGCGAACTCTGCTTCCCAATTCTCACCCCCTCTGCACGAATCTCCCATCGCGTCACTTCCGGTAGCAGACCAATGAGAGTAAGAGGACTACTACTTAAAGTAGAGAGATGAGAAGCCAATCATGGACTCCTGACGAAGCGACAACAGCAAAACGCGTTGAGTCGGAAGCGCCCTGCTGACGCCACTCACCTGCACTGGTCTGCACCTTGGATCCCCCTCATTCAGTGAACCCACCCGCGCCGCAATACCGGAAACGAAATGCCGGCAAACCGGAAGTGACGCGACGGAAGATTCGTGCAGAGGGGTTGAGGGGTTTTTAGAGATTAAAATTGTTATTTTATACGGTACACACTATGTTTGGCTTTCCGTTTTCTCATCTATAAACGACTGCCATCACATGATTCTGAGTGACATCCAGACATCCCCAAGAGCCCTAGGATACAGAGAGAGAGAGGTTCTACACGAATACACTACATCATTCATTACCCACTTCATTTTGGGTTACATGCTCGTTGATTTCAGATAAAATGTGAGTTCTGAATTTATACAAGTCTACTGAATTTGGAGATACATCTATAGAGACTGTGTTGCACTATTGTGTTTATTTTTCATTCCACATATCCACCACTGAATGAGTTGCGCTCCCCTTCAACTTCCACACGTTGGATAATGATATGCCTACCTCCTGGAGAGTGTTCTTCACTTGGCTGGATGTTGTGAAGGGGTTTTTCTTTGCCATGGAAAGGATCCTACGATCATCTACCACTGTTGTCTTCCGTGGACGTCCAGGCCTTTTTGTGTTGCAGAGCTCACCAATGCATTCTTTTTTTCTCAGAGTGTACCAAACTGTTGATTTGGCCACTCCTAATGTTCCTGCTATCTCTCTGATGGGGTTTCTCTTTTTTTGCAACCTAAGGATGCCCTGTTTCACTTGCATTGAGAGCTCCTTTGACCACATGTTGTGGGTTCACAGCAACAGCTTTCAAATGCGAATGCCTCATCTGGAATCAACTCCAGACCTTTTATCTGCTTAATTGATGATGAAATAACGAAGGAATAGCCCACACCTGTCCATGAAACAGCTTTTGAGTCAATTGGCCAATTACTTTTGGTTCCTTGAAAAAGAGGGGGTTTCATATTAAAGAGATGTAATTCCTGAACCTTTACTCCAATTTGGATGTTAATGCCCTCAAATTAAAGCTGATAGACTGCACATTAAGCCCATATTCATTATTTAACTGTAACTTGAATTAATTTCGGAACACAGCCGAAATAACAAAACTTGTATCAGTGTCCAATTATTTCCGGACCTAACTTTATAAAGAGAGGGAAGCAGTGAGATACTGTAGGGGGGAGGTGTGAGCAATAAGGGGAACGTGTGAGAGGGAGAGGAGAAATTGTGAGAGTGGGGTGGGGCAGTGTGTGAGTGGGGGAGACTGAAAGAGTAGTGCAGAATAATTTAGTTTTTTACACATAGCTTCTCCATTTTGGATTTATTTTTGTTAAATAAATCATGACATGGTGTAATACGTCATGTGTTGCTGTTCATCTGAGGTTATATTTGCATAATTTTAAGACCTGCTAAGGAACAGATGATTGTTATTATGTCATGATAAGTAAAACCATAGAATTCAAAGAGGATGTACTTTTTGACATAACTGTATAAACACACACATTCAAACATACAAATTATATATATATATATGTATATATATATATATATATATATACATATATATATATATATATATATATATATACACAAAAATACAAACATAAGCGCAAGCTCCATAGCACGTAACTGTTTAAACAATAAAGTACATTTATTTAAAAAACTGCAGCCCAAAGGAAATGCACTAACAGGATTTAAAAAAGCAACTATACGTGGGAGAGAAATCTCTATGTGTATTCATCTGTGAGGGTGAGGGGAGTCCCAGGTAGGCAGGGTACATCTGCACAGCTTGTAGCCACCACCAGCTCCTGTCATGAGTTGGCGCCAAGGAACTGAGTCAATCAGTATCTCCACATCCTCTGCTCTCAGCATGGAACAGTTGCCAGCACTAAAAATGCAGCTAGCTAGATCGCAGGGACGACCAGGACTCCGAGTACACACACCCAGAAACGCGATGACATCACCAACCCTACGCGTTTCATCACACAAGGGTGACTTCGTCAGGGGTTGTTTGATTGGTTAGTGATGGCCAATGAAATAGGCTGAATGATGTAAAGTCATTATTAAAACCCAATTCCTGATTCACCACAAAATGTAGGTTTACAAGGTTGAATAAAAATTAATACATTTAAACATTAAACAGATTATGAATCGCCATTGGAAAGTGTTGCTTTCAGATCCACACCTAAACAGTCAGTTTGGTTTTTCGTAAGGGTTTAAATATTAAAAATATTTTGGCCCCATGTAAACTTAGTGATAATACACTGGGTAATGGAGGGAAATATTCAGTGCCTGGGGATTCCAAATGTGGGAGATCTAGATGTACAATGTGTAAACATCTTCAGTTATTAGACACTTTTTCTTCATCTAGTAATCAGTCTGTGCATACAATAAAAAGTCCAATCAATTGTCTATCAACCTATATAGTGTATATCTTTTTCGTGCAATCTACACTATGTGGGTCGCACGAAAAGAGCACTGTGTGTCAGATTCCTTGAGCACAGACGTGCTATTATCAAGGGGGTTCTGGCACACAGTGTTCCTCGTCATTTTGCCCAAGTGCATTCCAAGGATCCCAGGGGACTCAGTATTATGGGTTTAGAGAGTATTCCCAGTACCAAATTGGGTAGGGATAGATTCAAGTCACTCTGTATCAGAGAATCATTCTGGATTTATTCTCTCGATACACTCTCGCCCAAGGGTCTTAATGAGTGGTGGATACAAGCACACTGGTTTAGTGTTCTTTCCTTTTGCTTTTCTCTGCCTAACTGCTCAGGTTACTATAGTGATTCTCTCCCACTGTCCAAAATACAGTTAAGTGTTAAGTGGATAGGGCTCTGTGTTTTTGGAGGGTTTTTTCTGTAGTTTACACATACATTTTATCTATATTCAAAATAGGTGCTTAATTTTCAAGTTTAAAGTCAATCCAGTTTTATTAATATTATTTTTTAGCATACTGTAAGTACATTTTTTTTTATTAAATAATTTCCTATTTTGGATTAATAATTAATTCAAACATTAATTATCATTAACTTTCTATATATTACATATTTTTTATTTTTTGTTTATTTATATGTATTTTTTTTTTATTGTTAACATGTCAAATGTTTAATGCATTGTTATTTTGTTGTTGTGTTGTTCCCACTATACCTAAGGAATTATATATGGTTATATACAGTACATACAGTATGAAATGGTATCTTTATTTGAGTTATGTGATTGAAATTAGTGTATTAGAGCTAAGATTAACTATAGATATAGATTCCAATTTAAATGTTTTCTTCATTCATATTTGATGAATGTTAGATTGGTATTAGGTTATTTTTCTGGTACTGTTAGTAGTAGGATTAGAAGTGATTAAATTAATTTAACTAATACAGTGGCGGCCGCCTTTAGCCTCCTGCGGCTGCCACCGTGGGGGTTTTAAAAACGAGGCGGCGTGCGGCTTTTTTTTTAGTTTTCCCGTGCCGCGGGCGCTTTCAATGATAAGCGCCATTAGCGCTTATCTGATGAATGCGGCTGCCACGCGGGAAACTCCGCTAGAAATGGAGATATCGCCCAGATAAATGCGGGCAAGTAGGAGGTTAAAGGCGGGCGCAGCAGTAAGTAGGGTTATTCTGAGTGTATGGTGTGAACCACACAAATATTGATGAAGTATTGTGGAATTTTTAAATTTATTAATGTTTATTCAACCTTGTAAACCTCAGTTTTGTGGTGAATCAGGAATTAGGGTTTAAGAATGACTTTACATCATTCAGAATATTTAATTGGCCGTCACTAACCAATCAAACAACCCTGACGAAGTCGCCCTTGTGTGACAAAATGCGTAGGGTTGGTGACGTCATCGCGTTTCTGGGTGTGTGTACACAGAGTCTGGGCGACCCTGCGATCTAGCTAGCTGCATTTTTAGTGCTCGCAACTGTTCCATGCTGAGAGCAGAGGACGTGGAGATACTGATTGACTCAGTTCCTTGGCGCCAACTCGTGACAGGAGCTGGTGGTGGCTACAAGCTGCACAGATGTACCCTACTGATTGACTCAGTTCCTTGGCGCCAACTCGTGACAGGAGCTGGTGGTGGCTACAAGCTGCACAGATGTACCCTGCCTACCTGGGACCCCCCTCACCCTCGCAGATGACTACACATAGAGATTTCTCTCCCACGTATGGTTGCTTTTTTAATCCTGTAAGTGCATTTCCTTTGGGCTGCAGTTTTTTAAATAAATGTACTTTATTGTTTAAACAGTTACGTGCTATGGAGCTAGCAAATCTGTTTGTTTTTTGTTCTTAGATTCGTAGTGGTTGGCTATACCACTTTTATCTGAAGCTGCACAACTCTCCCTGGATCTTCACCTGGGACTCTTATCTCTCTGGATTTTTGTTTAAAGTGGAACATTTATTTTGGGCTTATTCTTTATCACTATCACGTTATGGTTTGTTGTTATATTTAGTTAATTGTGTGTTATTTTTTATTGGTATATACTTATTAGTTATAATATTGTTTTTACTATTAATATTATCACTTATATCCACCTGAGCGCTACATATTTTTGTGTTGTTTTTGATATATATATATGAAACACAAGAAACAACGTTTTTTCTTAAATAAAAGTACAACTAGTCATGCAGGAGGTCAATCAGTACCAGTAATAGATAGTAATATGGTTGACTCACCTGAACAGGATAATTTTGTGCACTCAAACTTGAGAAATAAATCAAGCTTCTATCCGAGTCACTGTAAAGGCCAATATCTAGAGGTCTTCAATAGACTAATTATGGATGACTTTGAACAACTAGCTAAAAAAGGGAGTAGTCATAGAGGCAATATGAATCGTGAGGAAAGAAAGGCACTAAAAACCCTGACAGATGACACTAGCATCACGATAAAACCCGCAGATAAGGGAGGGGGGGTTGTTGTAATGGACACTAGCTACTACTATTCAGAATCGCAACGCATTCTAAGTGATTCATCCACCTATGAGAAGCTAGTACAGGATCCCTCAGCGGTTTACAAAGAGGAACTTACAACTATTCTATGCGAGGCCAAGAACATAGGAATCTTGGGTAAGAAGGAGTTCTCCTATTTGTCGAAAACCGATCCAATCAGACCGGTGTTCTACTTCTTGCCCAAGATTCACAAAAACCGCCAGCAACCTCTGGGGAGGCCCATTATCTCGGGCATAGGGTCCCTCACCCAGAACTTCTCGGAGTACGTAGACCTGTATCTGCAAAAATATGCCACCAATGCGAAATCGTACCTAAGGGATACGTTACAGGTTCTCAACATTTTATCTACTATACAGTGGTGGGAGAATTACAGGTTGGTAACCTGTGACGTCACTTCGTTGTACACTTCGATAAGACACACAGATGAATGTACAGCGGTAGCTGCTGCCCTTGAGAACGACCCTTTGATCCCACAAGACCAGAAACGTTTCTTAATTGAAGGAATAGAATTTATTTTAACACATAACCTGTTCTGGTTTGATGGGTCGATGTTCTTGCAAAAGTGTGGCACCGCAATGGGGACCAGATTTGCTCCAAGCTATGCCAACATTTTTATGGCACATTGGGAGGAACAAAATGTTTGGGCTGGCAACCCTTTTGGAGCAAATCTGGTCCTGTGGAAGAGATATATCGATGATGTGCTCATCATCTGGGAGGGAAGCAATGAAGATCTCGACCTCTTTCTAAATCACATCAATAAAAATAATGTCAACCTTACATTTACATCAGAGACAAGCACTGATAGCATCAACTTCCTTGATCTAACGATATATATATCGAAGAAAACACAATCAAGACCAAGACATTTTTCAAGGAGGTTGATGCTAACAATTTTCTCCTAAACAATAGTTGCCACCACCAAAAATGGCTTGACAATATACCATACGGGCAATTCCAACGCATTAGACGCAATTGCTCGGACTTGGAGACATTTGAGGAGCAGGCTGGCATTCTGAAAACTAAGTTTGAAGAGAGACATTATAGGACAGAAATAATTGAAAATGCTTTCTCATTTATCTCAAAATAACTATATGTCAAAATGTTATTAACAAGTTTGAATGAGCATAGTTGATGAAGGAGAACCAGTTTCTATAAAAAATGTTGGAACTATTGTGATACACTAACTGATGAAACAGAACCTAAAGTGTTAAATCAATAAAGCCAAGCATTGAAAAGCACAAGGGTGCAGTCGATAGGAGTGAGCATCAGCGAAGTTAATTATAATTTATATTAATGGACACATTAACAGTGTTGCACAAAACCACCTATGGAATTAAGAATTAGCATTAAGCTAATGGCACTTATTGCAGGGAACTGTGCAAGCCCCACAAGCTTTCCCAATAACTAATTAATTAGTAAGGTGGGTCTATAAAAGCTCATGGGACCCACCACACGTCATTGTATGAGCCTGAGGAAGCCGTCCAATCGGCGAAACGCGTTGCTCGAAACCTGTTCCTGTTTTGTCCTACGGAGGCTTCCGTAGAAAGTCCTTTCAGCAGCATCTGCAGCCGGGCGGACCAGTTCCAGCTTTCTGCACCCCGGACGCGGGGCCGGAGCGGTTTACTGCCAGATTGGACCACACGGAGGAGCCAGGGGATATTATTTTATTTATGTGAGTGTGATAGCATTGTTTTTATACCGAAAAATACCTTTTAATACATATCACTAAGACTGTGCCTCACTTATCCCTCTACACCGCTGAATCGGAGAGTTACCCTGCTGGATTATAAGCAAGAGAGGAGGGCAGATCAGCCATAGCCCTGCATGGGCAAAACCAGATGTGATTGGTCCGCAACCACCCTGGACAGCCTGACTCGACTTAAAAGACATCTGCCCTGCACCTTTACTCACACTGGGCCGTGTGAGTATTTATATTAATATATAGATACTTACTGTGATCCCCCTGCACTCACCTGTGGAGGGGTCAGTATCTATCACAAAGACACCTTCTTTGGATTGTACTTACACACGGCCGTGTAAGTATTTATAATATATTGCTGTATATTATAATTTAATAGTTCCTGTCCCATCCCCACCGCACTGGGTTTACTGTATGCATGTTTTATCGTCGTATATTGTATAGTGTGTATCAACTGATCCCTCGCTCCCCCTACTCTGTTTATTTCTACGTTTCCACAAGGGCTTCGGATTATCCCTTTTTTAGGGGTTGAAGCAGAAGGGACCACAAGAATATCTCTGCAATAAAAGAGAGAAACCACATTTATTGGTGTCATCCCTATATGATACTAAAGGTAAGCGCCTGGTCTCCCCCAATTGTCTATTCCCAGCTTGCTGGGATAGACTATCCTCTCTCAAGGGTGGAGAGGAACTACTAAATTCAGGAAATGCTATGCAATAAGTAGCTTCAATAGGCACCACTCCTGTGTCACTGTAATTGGACACAGAGCCTGATGACACTATCTTCACTGTCTCACTGCACAGCATATGTGTGTGGGGAAAACCCATGATTACTCCTTAGCAGGGATTACTGCACAGGAGGAGAAAGAACTTTAGCCTAAAACTACCCAGGGCTACACAAATATGCAAAAAATGTAGCAAATTTTTTGTGAACTGAACTTGAAGACAATCAAATATCTCTGGGGTTAATTCAAGATTCCCTGAGCACCCAATCAAGTCAATGGGAGCTTGCCAGTGATCACAGTGTGATTGGTCCATTTGGAGCATACTGAATTAGCCCTTAGATCAGAGCCTACTTTTGTTACTGTGCAAATCTCTTGATAGACCACATTAAGATGCTTTAATACGTGGAAATGTGTTAATAGAAAATACAACGTTTTTGCATGTAGGTTTTATATCCTAATAGTACTGTATAATTACAATTAGTACAGGTTCACTCATTGCGAAATTCACCTGCTTTAAAGTTACTGATTCTTCAAACATCAAAATTGCTACAGGTAGTGATTAAACATATTGCAATATTGGCTATGCACAACATTTTACAAACCAAGGCAATTGATCCAGCGCAAAATTTAATTGTCATTTACTGCAGTCAGGATTGTTTTTTCTTCTAATAAACAAATGGTACACTGGACTTTGTTTGCTTTCTTATGTGTCTCTATTAAATTTCCTACCCAATAGGATACTGAACAAAAGTTTGAACTTCGCAGACAAAATTTGTTGTCAGCACTCAGCCAATTTATTTTGTTTCCGGCAGGTGATTTGTTAGACGCAGGTAGACAAAACAGTTATCAAATCTATTATCCATATTCATTAGGAACTTTTAAATAAAAAATGTTTTGTCCACAATCTCAGATTAGGTTTGTTATATAATGATGACAGTGGGGAATTAGCCACAGTCTTATACTGTATAGAGTTTTCCATTTTTATTGTAGCAAATAACTTCCCTTGAACATTGACATTTGATTGTGGAGATTAAAATAGCTTATTAGATATTTTTGAATGAATGATGATAAAAGCAATTAAGATAAAATATTGCAAGTGAGGGAGCCAATCTGTAAGTATCCCAATTTTACTGAATTCAGTGAATAAAGGATATGAAATCGTATCAATATTGTCTCAAAACATCACAAGAATTGACACAAATTTTATATCAGATGGTGAGGAGAAATAGAAGTATTGGGTACTGTACTTATGATTGCCCTTCTAGAGTCAGTTTAATTTCTGCTTTCACAAAGATGTGAACTTTTTAAATTGTGTTTTTGAATGCAATTTTTTCATTCAGCTATGTTTTTCAAAAAGTCATTCCACTTTGTTGTTAGTAAACACTGTAGTTAGAATTAGCATTGATTTAAGCTTAATGCAATACATGGCAATACTTTCTTTTTACAAAACAAACAATATTACTGAGGCTACATTTAAAAAGCATTAAAAGCAACACTAAACCACGCATTTTACTTTTTAACGTGCTTCACTGCATTGATGGTAGCTTTTAACATTAGCTTAATTTGTTTAATTATCAGGTAAACCTACTGTATACACTCTGATAAGGAATACAATAAAGCAATACAGGTAAAACACAAAAACCATCATGATTAATTTCATAAACACTATAGACTTTTCACATTCCATCACAGAAAAGTAGACAGTTATTATTGTTATATTTAGTTAATTGTGTGTTATTTTTTATTGGTATATACTTATTAGTTATAATATTGTTTTTACTATTAATATTATCACTTATATCCACCTGAGCGCTACATATTTTTGTGTTGTTTTTGATATATATATATATGAAACACAAGAAACAACGTTTTTTCTTAAATAAAAGTACAACTAGTCATGCAGGAGGTCAATCAGTACCAGTAATAGATAGTAATATGGTTGACTCACCTGAACAGGATAATTTTGTGCACTCAAACTTGAGAAATAAATCAAGCTTCTATCCGAGTCACTGTAAAGGCCAATATCTAGAGGTCTTCAATAGACTAATTATGGATGACTTTGAACAACTAGCTAAAAAAGGGAGTAGTCATAGAGGCAATATGAATCGTGAGGAAAGAAAGGCACTAAAAACCCTGACAGATGACACTAGCATCACGATAAAACCCGCAGATAAGGGAGGGGGGGTTGTTGTAATGGACACTAGCTACTACTATTCAGAATCGCAACGCATTCTAAGTGATTCATCCACCTATGAGAAGCTAGTACAGGATCCCTCAGCGGTTTACAAAGAGGAACTTACAACTATTCTATGCGAGGCCAAGAACATAGGAATCTTGGGTAAGAAGGAGTTCTCCTATTTGTCGAAAACCGATCCAATCAGACCGGTGTTCTACTTCTTGCCCAAGATTCACAAAAACCGCCAGCAACCTCTGGGGAGGCCCATTATCTCGGGCATAGGGTCCCTCACCCAGAACTTCTCGGAGTACGTAGACCTGTATCTGCAAAAATATGCCACCAATGCGAAATCGTACCTAAGGGATACGTTACAGGTTCTCAACATTTTATCTACTATACAGTGGTGGGAGAATTACAGGTTGGTAACCTGTGACGTCACTTCGTTGTACACTTCGATAAGACACACAGATGAATGTACAGCGGTAGCTGCTGCCCTTGAGAACGACCCTTTGATCCCACAAGACCAGAAACGTTTTTTAATTGAAGGAATAGAATTTATTTTAACACATAACCTGTTCTGGTTTGATGGGTCGATGTTCTTGCAAAAGTGTGGCACCGCAATGGGGACCAGATTTGCTCCAAGCTATGCCAACATTTTTATGGCACATTGGGAGAAACAAAATGTTTGGGCTGGCAACCCTTTTGGAGCAAATCTGGTCCTGTGGAAGAGATATATCGATGATGTGCTCATCATCTGGGAGGGAAGCAATGAAGATCTCGACCTCTTTCTAAATCACATCAATAAAAATAATGTCAACCTTACATTTACATCAGAGACAAGCACTGATAGCATCAACTTCCTTGATCTAACGATATATATATCGAAGAAAACACAATCAAGACCAAGACATTTTTCAAGGAGGTTGATGCTAACAATTTTCTCCTAAACAATAGTTGCCACCACCAAAAATGGCTTGACAATATACCATACGGGCAATTCCAACGCATTAGACGCAATTGCTCGGACTTGGAGACATTTGAGGAGCAGGCTGGCATTCTGAAAACTAAGTTTGAAGAGAGACATTATAGGACAGAAATAATTGAAAATGCTTTCTCATTTATCTCAAAATAACTATATGTCAAAATGTTATTAACAAGTTTGAATGAGCATAGTTGATGAAGGAGAACCAGTTTCTATAAAAAATGTTGGAACTATTGTGATACACTAACTGATGAAACAGAACCTAAAGTATTAAATCAATAAAGCCAAGCATTGAAAAGCACAAGGGTGCAGTCGATAGGAGTGAGCATCAGCGAAGTTAATTATAATTTATATTAATGGACACATTAACAGTGTTGCACAAAACCACCTATGGAATTAAGAATTAGCATTAAGCTAATGGCACTTATTGCAGGGAACTGTGCAAGCCCCACAAGCTTTCCCAATAACTAATTAATTAGTAAGGTGGGTCTATAAAAGCTCATGGGACCCACCACACGTCATTGTATGAGCCTGAGGAAGCCGTCCAATCGGCGAAACGCGTTGCTCGAAACCTGTTCCTGTTTTGTCCTACGGAGGCTTCCGTAGAAAGTCCTTTCAGCAGCATCTGCAGCCGGGCGGACCAGTTCCAGCTTTCTGCACCCCGGACGCGGGGCCGGAGCGGTTTACTGCCAGATTGGACCACACGGAGGAGCCAGGGGATATTATTTTATTTATGTGAGTGTGATAGCATTGTTTTTATACCGAAAAATACCTTTTAATACATATCACTAAGACTGTGCCTCACTTATCCCTCTACACCGCTGAATCGGAGAGTTACCCTGCTGGATTATAAGCAAGAGAGGAGGGCAGATCAGCCATAGCCCTGCATGGGCAAAACCAGATGTGATTGGTCCGCAACCACCCTGGACAGCCTGACTCGACTTAAAAGACATCTGCCCTGCACCTTTACTCACACTGGGCCGTGTGAGTATTTATATTAATATATAGATACTTACTGTGATCCCCCTGCACTCACCTGTGGAGGGGTCAGTATCTATCACAAAGACACCTTCTTTGGATTGTACTTACACACGGCCGTGTAAGTATTTATAATATATTGCTGTATATTATAATTTAATAGTTCCTGTCCCATCCCCACCGCACTGGGTTTACTGTATGCATGTTTTATCGTCGTATATTGTATAGTGTGTATCAACTGATCCCTCGCTCCCCCTACTCTGTTTATTTCTACGTTTCCACAAGGGCTTCGGATTATCCCTTTTTTAGGGGTTGAAGCAGAAGGGACCACAAGAATATCTCTGCAATAAAAGAGAGAAACCACATTTATTGGTGTCATCCCTATATGATACTAAAGGTAAGCGCCTGGTCTCCCCCAATTGTCTATTCCCAGCTTGCTGGGATAGACTATCCTCTCTCAAGGGTGGAGAGGAACTACTAAATTCAGGAAATGCTATGCAATAAGTAGCTTCAATAGGCACCACTCCTGTGTCACTGTAATTGGACACAGAGCCTGATGACACTATCTTCACTGTCTCACTGCACAGCATATGTGTGTGGGGAAAACCCATGATTACTCCTTAGCAGGGATTACTGCACAGGAGGAGAAAGAACTTTAGCCTAAAACTACCCAGGGCTACACAAATATGCAAAAAATGTAGCAAATTTTTTGTGAACTGAACTTGAAGACAATCAAATATCTCTGGGGTTAATTCAAGATTCCCTGAGCACCCAATCAAGTCAATGGGAGCTTGCCAGTGATCACAGTGTGATTGGTCCATTTGGAGCATACTGAATTAGCCCTTAGATCAGAGCCTACTTTTGTTACTGTGCAAATCTCTTGATAGACCACATTAAGATGCTTTAATACGTGGAAATGTGTTAATAGAAAATACAACGTTTTTGCATGTAGGTTTTATATCCTAATAGTACTGTATAATTACAATTAGTACAGGTTCACTCATTGCGAAATTCACCTGCTTTAAAGTTACTGATTCTTCAAACATCAAAATTGCTACAGGTAGTGATTAAACATATTGCAATATTGGCTATGCACAACATTTTACAAACCAAGGCAATTGATCCAGCGCAAAATTTAATTGTCATTTACTGCAGTCAGGATTGTTTTTTCTTCTAATAAACAAATGGTACACTGGACTTTGTTTGCTTTCTTATGTGTCTCTATTAAATTTCCTACCCAATAGGATACTGAACAAAAGTTTGAACTTCGCAGACAAAATTTGTTGTCAGCACTCAGCCAATTTATTTTGTTTCCGGCAGGTGATTTGTTAGACGCAGGTAGACAAAACAGTTATCAAATCTATTATCCATATTCATTAGGAACTTTTAAATAAAAAATGTTTTGTCCACAATCTCAGATTAGGTTTGTTATATAATGATGACAGTGGGGAATTAGCCACAGTCTTATACTGTATAGAGTTTTCCATTTTTATTGTAGCAAATAACTTCCCTTGAACATTGACATTTGATTGTGGAGATTAAAATAGCTTATTAGATATTTTTGAATGAATGATGATAAAAGCAATTAAGATAAAATATTGCAAGTGAGGGAGCCAATCTGTAAGTATCCCAATTTTACTGAATTCAGTGAATAAAGGATATGAAATCGTATCAATATTGTCTCAAAACATCACAAGAATTGACACAAATTTTATATCAGATGGTGAGGAGAAATAGAAGTATTGGGTACTGTACTTATGATTGCCCTTCTAGAGTCAGTTTAATTTCTGCTTTCACAAAGATGTGAACTTTTTAAATTGTGTTTTTGAATGCAATTTTTTCATTCAGCTATGTTTTTCAAAAAGTCATTCCACTTTGTTGTTAGTAAACACTGTAGTTAGAATTAGCATTGATTTAAGCTTAATGCAATACATGGCAATACTTTCTTTTTACAAAACAACCAATATTACTGAGGCTACATTTAAAAAGCATTAAAAGCAACACTAAACCACGCATTTTACTTTTTAACGTGCTTCACTGCATTGATGGTAGCTTTTAACATTAGCTTAATTTGTTTAATTATCAGGTAAACCTACTGTATACACTCTGATAAGGAATACAATAAAGCAATACAGGTAAAACACAAAAACCATCATGATTAATTTCATAAACACTATAGACTTTTCACATTCCATCACAGAAAAGTAGACAGTTATTATTGTTATATTTAGTTAATTGTGTGTTATTTTTTATTGGTATATACTTATTAGTTATAATATTGTTTTTACTATTAATATTATCACTTATATCCACCTGAGCGCTACATATTTTTGTGTTGTTTTTGATATATATATATGAAACACAAGAAACAACGTTTTTTCTTAAATAAAAGTACAACTAGTCATGCAGGAGGTCAATCAGTACCAGTAATAGATAGTAATATGGTTGACTCACCTGAACAGGATAATTTTGTGCACTCAAACTTGAGAAATAAATCAAGCTTCTATCCGAGTCACTGTAAAGGCCAATATCTAGAGGTCTTCAATAGACTAATTATGGATGACTTTGAACAACTAGCTAAAAAAGGGAGTAGTCATAGAGGCAATATGAATCGTGAGGAAAGAAAGGCACTAAAAACCCTGACAGATGACACTAGCATCACGATAAAACCCGCAGATAAGGGAGGGGGGGTTGTTGTAATGGACACTAGCTACTACTATTCAGAATCGCAACGCATTCTAAGTGATTCATCCACCTATGAGAAGCTAGTACAGGATCCCTCAGCAGTTTACAAAGAGGAACTTACAACTATTCTATGCGAGGCCAAGAACATAGGAATCTTGGGTAAGAAGGAGTTCTCCTATTTGTCGAAAACCGATCCAATCAGACCGGTGTTCTACTTCTTGCCCAAGATTCACAAAAACCGCCAGCAACCTCTGGGGAGGCCCATTATCTCGGGCATAGGGTCCCTCACCCAGAACTTCTCGGAGTACGTAGACCTGTATCTGCAAAAATATGCCACCAATGCGAAATCGTACCTAAGGGATACGTTACAGGTTCTCAACATTTTATCTACTATACAGTGGTGGGAGAATTACAGGTTGGTAACCTGTGACGTCACTTCGTTGTACACTTCGATAAGACACACAGATGAATGTACAGCGGTAGCTGCTGCCCTTGAGAACGACCCTTTGATCCCACAAGACCAGAAACGTTTTTTAATTGAAGGAATAGAATTTATTTTAACACATAACCTGTTCTGGTTTGATGGGTCGATGTTCTTGCAAAAGTGTGGCACCGCAATGGGGACCAGATTTGCTCCAAGCTATGCCAACATTTTTATGGCACATTGGGAGGAACAAAATGTTTGGGCTGGCAACCCTTTTGGAGCAAATCTGGTCCTGTGGAAGAGATATATCGATGATGTGCTCATCATCTGGGAGGGAAGCAATGAAGATCTCGACCTCTTTCTAAATCACATCAATAAAAATAATGTCAACCTTACATTTACATCAGAGACAAGCACTGATAGCATCAACTTCCTTGATCTAACGATATATATATCGAAGAAAACACAATCAAGACCAAGACATTTTTCAAGGAGGTTGATGCTAACAATTTTCTCCTAAACAATAGTTGCCACCACCAAAAATGGCTTGACAATATACCATACGGGCAATTCCAACGCATTAGACGCAATTGCTCGGACTTGGAGACATTTGAGGAGCAGGCTGGCATTCTGAAAACTAAGTTTGAAGAGAGACATTATAGGACAGAAATAATTGAAAATGCTTTCTCATTTATCTCAAAATAACTATATGTCAAAATGTTATTAACAAGTTTGAATGAGCATAGTTGATGAAGGAGAACCAGTTTCTATAAAAAATGTTGGAACTATTGTGATACACTAACTGATGAAACAGAACCTAAAGTGTTAAATCAATAAAGCCAAGCATTGAAAAGCACAAGGGTGCAGTCGATAGGAGTGAGCATCAGCGAAGTTAATTATAATTTATATTAATGGACACATTAACAGTGTTGCACAAAACCACCTATGGAATTAAGAATTAGCATTAAGCTAATGGCACTTATTGCAGGGAACTGTGCAAGCCCCACAAGCTTTCCCAATAACTAATTAATTAGTAAGGTGGGTCTATAAAAGCTCATGGGACCCACCACACGTCATTGTATGAGCCTGAGGAAGCCGTCCAATCGGCGAAACGCGTTGCTCGAAACCTGTTCCTGTTTTGTCCTACGGAGGCTTCCGTAGAAAGTCCTTTCAGCAGCATCTGCAGCCGGGCGGACCAGTTCCAGCTTTCTGCACCCCGGACGCGGGGCCGGAGCGGTTTACTGCCAGATTGGACCACACGGAGGAGCCAGGGGATATTATTTTATTTATGTGAGTGTGATAGCATTGTTTTTATACCGAAAAATACCTTTTAATACATATCACTAAGACTGTGCCTCACTTATCCCTCTACACCGCTGAATCGGAGAGTTACCCTGCTGGATTATAAGCAAGAGAGGAGGGCAGATCAGCCATAGCCCTGCATGGGCAAAACCAGATGTGATTGGTCCGCAACCACCCTGGACAGCCTGACTCGACTTAAAAGACATCTGCCCTGCACCTTTACTCACACTGGGCCGTGTGAGTATTTATATTAATATATAGATACTTACTGTGATCCCCCTGCACTCACCTGTGGAGGGGTCAGTATCTATCACAAAGACACCTTCTTTGGATTGTACTTACACACGGCCGTGTAAGTATTTATAATATATTGCTGTATATTATAATTTAATAGTTCCTGTCCCATCCCCACCGCACTGGGTTTACTGTATGCATGTTTTATCGTCGTATATTGTATAGTGTGTATCAACTGATCCCTCGCTCCCCCTACTCTGTTTATTTCTACGTTTCCACAAGGGCTTCGGATTATCCCTTTTTTAGGGGTTGAAGCAGAAGGGACCACAAGAATATCTCTGCAATAAAAGAGAGAAACCACATTTATTGGTGTCATCCCTATATGATACTAAAGGTAAGCGCCTGGTCTCCCCCAATTGTCTATTCCCAGCTTGCTGGGATAGACTATCCTCTCTCAAGGGTGGAGAGGAACTACTAAATTCAGGAAATGCTATGCAATAAGTAGCTTCAATAGGCACCACTCCTGTGTCACTGTAATTGGACACAGAGCCTGATGACACTATCTTCACTGTCTCACTGCACAGCATATGTGTGTGGGGAAAACCCATGATTACTCCTTAGCAGGGATTACTGCACAGGAGGAGAAAGAACTTTAGCCTAAAACTACCCAGGGCTACACAAATATGCAAAAAATGTAGCAAATTTTTTGTGAACTGAACTTGAAGACAATCAAATATCTCTGGGGTTAATTCAAGATTCCCTGAGCACCCAATCAAGTCAATGGGAGCTTGCCAGTGATCACAGTGTGATTGGTCCATTTGGAGCATACTGAATTAGCCCTTAGATCAGAGCCTACTTTTGTTACTGTGCAAATCTCTTGATAGACCACATTAAGATGCTTTAATACGTGGAAATGTGTTAATAGAAAATACAACGTTTTTGCATGTAGGTTTTATATCCTAATAGTACTGTATAATTACAATTAGTACAGGTTCACTCATTGCGAAATTCACCTGCTTTAAAGTTACTGATTCTTCAAACATCAAAATTGCTACAGGTAGTGATTAAACATATTGCAATATTGGCTATGCACAACATTTTACAAACCAAGGCAATTGATCCAGCGCAAAATTTAATTGTCATTTACTGCAGTCAGGATTGTTTTTTCTTCTAATAAACAAATGGTACACTGGACTTTGTTTGCTTTCTTATGTGTCTCTATTAAATTTCCTACCCAATAGGATACTGAACAAAAGTTTGAACTTCGCAGACAAAATTTGTTGTCAGCACTCAGCCAATTTATTTTGTTTCCGGCAGGTGATTTGTTAGACGCAGGTAGACAAAACAGTTATCAAATCTATTATCCATATTCATTAGGAACTTTTAAATAAAAAATGTTTTGTCCTCAATCTCAGATTAGGTTTGTTATATAATGATGACAGTGGGGAATTAGCCACAGTCTTATACTGTATAGAGTTTTCCATTTTTATTGTAGCAAATAACTTCCCTTGAACATTGACATTTGATTGTGGAGATTAAAATAGCTTATTAGATATTTTTGAATGAATGATGATAAAAGCAATTAAGATAAAATATTGCAAGTGAGGGAGCCAATCTGTAAGTATCCCAATTTTACTGAATTCAGTGAATAAAGGATATGAAATCGTATCAATATTGTCTCAAAACATCACAAGAATTGACACAAATTTTATATCAGATGGTGAGGAGAAATAGAAGTATTGGGTACTGTACTTATGATTGCCCTTCTAGAGTCAGTTTAATTTCTGCTTTCACAAAGATGTGAACTTTTTAAATTGTGTTTTTGAATGCAATTTTTTCATTCAGCTATGTTTTTCAAAAAGTCATTCCACTTTGTTGTTAGTAAACACTGTAGTTAGAATTAGCATTGATTTAAGCTTAATGCAATACATGGCAATACTTTCTTTTTACAAAACAAACAATATTACTGAGGCTACATTTAAAAAGCATTAAAAGCAACACTAAACCACGCATTTTACTTTTTAACGTGCTTCACTGCATTGATGGTAGCTTTTAACATTAGCTTAATTTGTTTAATTATCAGGTAAACCTACTGTATACACTCTGATAAGGAATACAATAAAGCAATACAGGTAAAACACAAAAACCATCATGATTAATTTCATAAACACTATAGACTTTTCACATTCCATCACAGAAAAGTAGACAGTTATTATTGTTATATTTAGTTAATTGTGTGTTATTTTTTATTGGTATATACTTATTAGTTATAATATTGTTTTTACTATTAATATTATCACTTATATCCACCTGAGCGCTACATATTTTTGTGTTGTTTTTGATATATATATATGAAACACAAGAAACAACGTTTTTTCTTAAATAAAAGTACAACTAGTCATGCAGGAGGTCAATCAGTACCAGTAATAGATAGTAATATGGTTGACTCACCTGAACAGGATAATTTTGTGCACTCAAACTTGAGAAATAAATCAAGCTTCTATCCGAGTCACTGTAAAGGCCAATATCTAGAGGTCTTCAATAGACTAATTATGGATGACTTTGAACAACTAGCTAAAAAAGGGAGTAGTCATAGAGGCAATATGAATCGTGAGGAAAGAAAGGCACTAAAAACCCTGACAGATGACACTAGCATCACGATAAAACCCGCAGATAAGGGAGGGGGGGTTGTTGTAATGGACACTAGCTACTACTATTCAGAATCGCAACGCATTCTAAGTGATTCATCCACCTATGAGAAGCTAGTACAGGATCCCTCAGCGGTTTACAAAGAGGAACTTACAACTATTCTATGCGAGGCCAAGAACATAGGAATCTTGGGTAAGAAGGAGTTCTCCTATTTGTCGAAAACCGATCCAATCAGACCGGTGTTCTACTTCTTGCCCAAGATTCACAAAAACCGCCAGCAACCTCTGGGGAGGCCCATTATCTCGGGCATAGGGTCCCTCACCCAGAACTTCTCGGAGTACGTAGACCTGTATCTGCAAAAATATGCCACCAATGCGAAATCGTACCTAAGGGATACGTTACAGGTTCTCAACATTTTATCTACTATACAGTGGTGGGAGAATTACAGGTTGGTAACCTGTGACGTCACTTCGTTGTACACTTCGATAAGACACACAGATGAATGTACAGCGGTAGCTGCTGCCCTTGAGAACGACCCTTTGATCCCACAAGACCAGAAACGTTTTTTAATTGAAGGAATAGAATTTATTTTAACACATAACCTGTTCTGGTTTGATGGGTCGATGTTCTTGCAAAAGTGTGGCACCGCAATGGGGACCAGATTTGCTCCAAGCTATGCCAACATTTTTATGGCACATTGGGAGGAACAAAATGTTTGGGCTGGCAACCCTTTTGGAGCAAATCTGGTCCTGTGGAAGAGATATATCGATGATGTGCTCATCATCTGGGAGGGAAGCAATGAAGATCTCGACCTCTTTCTAAATCACATCAATAAAAATAATGTCAACCTTACATTTACATCAGAGACAAGCACTGATAGCATCAACTTCCTTGATCTAACGATATATATATCGAAGAAAACACAATCAAGACCAAGACATTTTTCAAGGAGGTTGATGCTAACAATTTTCTCCTAAACAATAGTTGCCACCACCAAAAATGGCTTGACAATATACCATACGGGCAATTCCAACGCATTAGACGCAATTGCTCGGACTTGGAGACATTTGAGGAGCAGGCTGGCATTCTGAAAACTAAGTTTGAAGAGAGACATTATAGGACAGAAATAATTGAAAATGCTTTCTCATTTATCTCAAAATAACTATATGTCAAAATGTTATTAACAAGTTTGAATGAGCATAGTTGATGAAGGAGAACCAGTTTCTATAAAAAATGTTGGAACTATTGTGATACACTAACTGATGAAACAGAACCTAAAGTGTTAAATCAATAAAGCCAAGCATTGAAAAGCACAAGGGTGCAGTCGATAGGAGTGAGCATCAGCGAAGTTAATTATAATTTATATTAATGGACACATTAACAGTGTTGCACAAAACCACCTATGGAATTAAGAATTAGCATTAAGCTAATGGCACTTATTGCAGGGAACTGTGCAAGCCCCACAAGCTTTCCCAATAACTAATTAATTAGTAAGGTGGGTCTATAAAAGCTCATGGGACCCACCACACGTCATTGTATGAGCCTGAGGAAGCCGTCCAATCGGCGAAACGCGTTGCTCGAAACCTGTTCCTGTTTTGTCCTACGGAGGCTTCCGTAGAAAGTCCTTTCAGCAGCATCTGCAGCCGGGCGGACCAGTTCCAGCTTTCTGCACCCCGGACGCGGGGCCGGAGCGGTTTACTGCCAGATTGGACCACACGGAGGAGCCAGGGGATATTATTTTATTTATGTGAGTGTGATAGCATTGTTTTTATACCGAAAAATACCTTTTAATACATATCACTAAGACTGTGCCTCACTTATCCCTCTACACCGCTGAATCGGAGAGTTACCCTGCTGGATTATAAGCAAGAGAGGAGGGCAGATCAGCCATAGCCCTGCATGGGCAAAACCAGATGTGATTGGTCCGCAACCACCCTGGACAGCCTGACTCGACTTAAAAGACATCTGCCCTGCACCTTTACTCACACTGGGCCGTGTGAGTATTTATATTAATATATAGATACTTACTGTGATCCCCCTGCACTCACCTGTGGAGGGGTCAGTATCTATCACAAAGACACCTTCTTTGGATTGTACTTACACACGGCCGTGTAAGTATTTATAATATATTGCTGTATATTATAATTTAATAGTTCCTGTCCCATCCCCACCGCACTGGGTTTACTGTATGCATGTTTTATCGTCGTATATTGTATAGTGTGTATCAACTGATCCCTCGCTCCCCCTACTCTGTTTATTTCTACGTTTCCACAAGGGCTTCGGATTATCCCTTTTTTAGGGGTTGAAGCAGAAGGGACCACAAGAATATCTCTGCAATAAAAGAGAGAAACCACATTTATTGGTGTCATCCCTATATGATACTAAAGGTAAGCGCCTGGTCTCCCCCAATTGTCTATTCCCAGCTTGCTGGGATAGACTATCCTCTCTCAAGGGTGGAGAGGAACTACTAAATTCAGGAAATGCTATGCAATAAGTAGCTTCAATAGGCACCACTCCTGTGTCACTGTAATTGGACACAGAGCCTGATGACACTATCTTCACTGTCTCACTGCACAGCATATGTGTGTGGGGAAAACCCATGATTACTCCTTAGCAGGGATTACTGCACAGGAGGAGAAAGAACTTTAGCCTAAAACTACCCAGGGCTACACAAATATGCAAAAAATGTAGCAAATTTTTTGTGAACTGAACTTGAAGACAATCAAATATCTCTGGGGTTAATTCAAGATTCCCTGAGCACCCAATCAAGTCAATGGGAGCTTGCCAGTGATCACAGTGTGATTGGTCCATTTGGAGCATACTGAATTAGCCCTTAGATCAGAGCCTACTTTTGTTACTGTGCAAATCTCTTGATAGACCACATTAAGATGCTTTAATACGTGGAAATGTGTTAATAGAAAATACAACGTTTTTGCATGTAGGTTTTATATCCTAATAGTACTGTATAATTACAATTAGTACAGGTTCACTCATTGCGAAATTCACCTGCTTTAAAGTTACTGATTCTTCAAACATCAAAATTGCTACAGGTAGTGATTAAACATATTGCAATATTGGCTATGCACAACATTTTACAAACCAAGGCAATTGATCCAGCGCAAAATTTAATTGTCATTTACTGCAGTCAGGATTGTTTTTTCTTCTAATAAACAAATGGTACACTGGACTTTGTTTGCTTTCTTATGTGTCTCTATTAAATTTCCTACCCAATAGGATACTGAACAAAAGTTTGAACTTCGCAGACAAAATTTGTTGTCAGCACTCAGCCAATTTATTTTGTTTCCGGCAGGTGATTTGTTAGACGCAGGTAGACAAAACAGTTATCAAATCTATTATCCATATTCATTAGGAACTTTTAAATAAAAAATGTTTTGTCCACAATCTCAGATTAGGTTTGTTATATAATGATGACAGTGGGGAATTAGCCACAGTCTTATACTGTATAGAGTTTTCCATTTTTATTGTAGCAAATAACTTCCCTTGAACATTGACATTTGATTGTGGAGATTAAAATAGCTTATTAGATATTTTTGAATGAATGATGATAAAAGCAATTAAGATAAAATATTGCAAGTGAGGGAGCCAATCTGTAAGTATCCCAATTTTACTGAATTCAGTGAATAAAGGATATGAAATCGTATCAATATTGTCTCAAAACATCACAAGAATTGACACAAATTTTATATCAGATGGTGAGGAGAAATAGAAGTATTGGGTACTGTACTTATGATTGCCCTTCTAGAGTCAGTTTAATTTCTGCTTTCACAAAGATGTGAACTTTTTAAATTGTGTTTTTGAATGCAATTTTTTCATTCAGCTATGTTTTTCAAAAAGTCATTCCACTTTGTTGTTAGTAAACACTGTAGTTAGAATTAGCATTGATTTAAGCTTAATGCAATACATGGCAATACTTTCTTTTTACAAAACAAACAATATTACTGAGGCTACATTTAAAAAGCATTAAAAGCAACACTAAACCACGCATTTTACTTTTTAACGTGCTTCACTGCATTGATGGTAGCTTTTAACATTAGCTTAATTTGTTTAATTATCAGGTAAACCTACTGTATACACTCTGATAAGGAATACAATAAAGCAATACAGGTAAAACACAAAAACCATCATGATTAATTTCATAAACACTATAGACTTTTCACATTCCATCACAGAAAAGTAGACAGTTATTATTGTTATATTTAGTTAATTGTGTGTTATTTTTTATTGGTATATACTTATTAGTTATAATATTGTTTTTACTATTAATATTATCACTTATATCCACCTGAGCGCTACATATTTTTGTGTTGTTTTTGATATATATATATGAAACACAAGAAACAACGTTTTTTCTTAAATAAAAGTACAACTAGTCATGCAGGAGGTCAATCAGTACCAGTAATAGATAGTAATATGGTTGACTCACCTGAACAGGATAATTTTGTGCACTCAAACTTGAGAAATAAATCAAGCTTCTATCCGAGTCACTGTAAAGGCCAATATCTAGAGGTCTTCAATAGACTAATTATGGATGACTTTGAACAACTAGCTAAAAAAGGGAGTAGTCATAGAGGCAATATGAATCGTGAGGAAAGAAAGGCACTAAAAACCCTGACAGATGACACTAGCATCACGATAAAACCCGCAGATAAGGGAGGGGGGGTTGTTGTAATGGACACTAGCTACTACTATTCAGAATCGCAACGCATTCTAAGTGATTCATCCACCTATGAGAAGCTAGTACAGGATCCCTCAGCGGTTTACAAAGAGGAACTTACAACTATTCTATGCGAGGCCAAGAACATAGGAATCTTGGGTAAGAAGGAGTTCTCCTATTTGTCGAAAACCGATCCAATCAGACCGGTGTTCTACTTCTTGCCCAAGATTCACAAAAACCGCCAGCAACCTCTGGGGAGGCCCATTATCTCGGGCATAGGGTCCCTCACCCAGAACTTCTCGGAGTACGTAGACCTGTATCTGCAAAAATATGCCACCAATGCGAAATCGTACCTAAGGGATACGTTACAGGTTCTCAACATTTTATCTACTATACAGTGGTGGGAGAATTACAGGTTGGTAACCTGTGACGTCACTTCGTTGTACACTTCGATAAGACACACAGATGAATGTACAGCGGTAGCTGCTGCCCTTGAGAACGACCCTTTGATCCCACAAGACCAGAAACGTTTTTTAATTGAAGGAATAGAATTTATTTTAACACATAACCTGTTCTGGTTTGATGGGTCGATGTTCTTGCAAAAGTGTGGCACCGCAATGGGGACCAGATTTGCTCCAAGCTATGCCAACATTTTTATGGCACATTGGGAGGAACAAAATGTTTGGGCTGGCAACCCTTTTGGAGCAAATCTGGTCCTGTGGAAGAGATATATCGATGATGTGCTCATCATCTGGGAGGGAAGCAATGAAGATCTCGACCTCTTTCTAAATCACATCAATAAAAATAATGTCAACCTTACATTTACATCAGAGACAAGCACTGATAGCATCAACTTCCTTGATCTAACGATATATATATCGAAGAAAACACAATCAAGACCAAGACATTTTTCAAGGAGGTTGATGCTAACAATTTTCTCCTAAACAATAGTTGCCACCACCAAAAATGGCTTGACAATATACCATACGGGCAATTCCAACGCATTAGACGCAATTGCTCGGACTTGGAGACATTTGAGGAGCAGGCTGGCATTCTGAAAACTAAGTTTGAAGAGAGACATTATAGGACAGAAATAATTGAAAATGCTTTCTCATTTATCTCAAAATAACTATATGTCAAAATGTTATTAACAAGTTTGAATGAGCATAGTTGATGAAGGAGAACCAGTTTCTATAAAAAATGTTGGAACTATTGTGATACACTAACTGATGAAACAGAACCTAAAGTGTTAAATCAATAAAGCCAAGCATTGAAAAGCACAAGGGTGCAGTCGATAGGAGTGAGCATCAGCGAAGTTAATTATAATTTATATTAATGGACACATTAACAGTGTTGCACAAAACCACCTATGGAATTAAGAATTAGCATTAAGCTAATGGCACTTATTGCAGGGAACTGTGCAAGCCCCACAAGCTTTCCCAATAACTAATTAATTAGTAAGGTGGGTCTATAAAAGCTCATGGGACCCACCACACGTCATTGTATGAGCCTGAGGAAGCCGTCCAATCGGCGAAACGCGTTGCTCGAAACCTGTTCCTGTTTTGTCCTACGGAGGCTTCCGTAGAAAGTCCTTTCAGCAGCATCTGCAGCCGGGCGGACCAGTTCCAGCTTTCTGCACCCCGGACGCGGGGCCGGAGCGGTTTACTGCCAGATTGGACCACACGGAGGAGCCAGGGGATATTATTTTATTTATGTGAGTGTGATAGCATTGTTTTTATACCGAAAAATACCTTTTAATACATATCACTAAGACTGTGCCTCACTTATCCCTCTACACCGCTGAATCGGAGAGTTACCCTGCTGGATTATAAGCAAGAGAGGAGGGCAGATCAGCCATAGCCCTGCATGGGCAAAACCAGATGTGATTGGTCCGCAACCACCCTGGACAGCCTGACTCGACTTAAAAGACATCTGCCCTGCACCTTTACTCACACTGGGCCGTGTGAGTATTTATATTAATATATAGATACTTACTGTGATCCCCCTGCACTCACCTGTGGAGGGGTCAGTATCTATCACAAAGACACCTTCTTTGGATTGTACTTACACACGGCCGTGTAAGTATTTATAATATATTGCTGTATATTATAATTTAATAGTTCCTGTCCCATCCCCACCGCACTGGGTTTACTGTATGCATGTTTTATCGTCGTATATTGTATAGTGTGTATCAACTGATCCCTCGCTCCCCCTACTCTGTTTATTTCTACGTTTCCACAAGGGCTTCGGATTATCCCTTTTTTAGGGGTTGAAGCAGAAGGGACCACAAGAATATCTCTGCAATAAAAGAGAGAAACCACATTTATTGGTGTCATCCCTATATGATACTAAAGGTAAGCGCCTGGTCTCCCCCAATTGTCTATTCCCAGCTTGCTGGGATAGACTATCCTCTCTCAAGGGTGGAGAGGAACTACTAAATTCAGGAAATGCTATGCAATAAGTAGCTTCAATAGGCACCACTCCTGTGTCACTGTAATTGGACACAGAGCCTGATGACACTATCTTCACTGTCTCACTGCACAGCATATGTGTGTGGGGAAAACCCATGATTACTCCTTAGCAGGGATTACTGCACAGGAGGAGAAAGAACTTTAGCCTAAAACTACCCAGGGCTACACAAATATGCAAAAAATGTAGCAAATTTTTTGTGAACTGAACTTGAAGACAATCAAATATCTCTGGGGTTAATTCAAGATTCCCTGAGCACCCAATCAAGTCAATGGGAGCTTGCCAGTGATCACAGTGTGATTGGTCCATTTGGAGCATACTGAATTAGCCCTTAGATCAGAGCCTACTTTTGTTACTGTGCAAATCTCTTGATAGACCACATTAAGATGCTTTAATACGTGGAAATGTGTTAATAGAAAATACAACGTTTTTGCATGTAGGTTTTATATCCTAATAGTACTGTATAATTACAATTAGTACAGGTTCACTCATTGCGAAATTCACCTGCTTTAAAGTTACTGATTCTTCAAACATCAAAATTGCTACAGGTAGTGATTAAACATATTGCAATATTGGCTATGCACAACATTTTACAAACCAAGGCAATTGATCCAGCGCAAAATTTAATTGTCATTTACTGCAGTCAGGATTGTTTTTTCTTCTAATAAACAAATGGTACACTGGACTTTGTTTGCTTTCTTATGTGTCTCTATTAAATTTCCTACCCAATAGGATACTGAACAAAAGTTTGAACTTCGCAGACAAAATTTGTTGTCAGCACTCAGCCAATTTATTTTGTTTCCGGCAGGTGATTTGTTAGACGCAGGTAGACAAAACAGTTATCAAATCTATTATCCATATTCATTAGGAACTTTTAAATAAAAAATGTTTTGTCCACAATCTCAGATTAGGTTTGTTATATAATGATGACAGTGGGGAATTAGCCACAGTCTTATACTGTATAGAGTTTTCCATTTTTATTGTAGCAAATAACTTCCCTTGAACATTGACATTTGATTGTGGAGATTAAAATAGCTTATTAGATATTTTTGAATGAATGATGATAAAAGCAATTAAGATAAAATATTGCAAGTGAGGGAGCCAATCTGTAAGTATCCCAATTTTACTGAATTCAGTGAATAAAGGATATGAAATCGTATCAATATTGTCTCAAAACATCACAAGAATTGACACAAATTTTATATCAGATGGTGAGGAGAAATAGAAGTATTGGGTACTGTACTTATGATTGCCCTTCTAGAGTCAGTTTAATTTCTGCTTTCACAAAGATGTGAACTTTTTAAATTGTGTTTTTGAATGCAATTTTTTCATTCAGCTATGTTTTTCAAAAAGTCATTCCACTTTGTTGTTAGTAAACACTGTAGTTAGAATTAGCATTGATTTAAGCTTAATGCAATACATGGCAATACTTTCTTTTTACAAAACAAACAATATTACTGAGGCTACATTTAAAAAGCATTAAAAGCAACACTAAACCACGCATTTTACTTTTTAACGTGCTTCACTGCATTGATGGTAGCTTTTAACATTAGCTTAATTTGTTTAATTATCAGGTAAACCTACTGTATACACTCTGATAAGGAATACAATAAAGCAATACAGGTAAAACACAAAAACCATCATGATTAATTTCATAAACACTATAGACTTTTCACATTCCATCACAGAAAAGTAGACAGTTATTATTGTTATATTTAGTTAATTGTGTGTTATTTTTTATTGGTATATACTTATTAGTTATAATATTGTTTTTACTATTAATATTATCACTTATATCCACCTGAGCGCTACATATTTTTGTGTTGTTTTTGATATATATATATGAAACACAAGAAACAACGTTTTTTCTTAAATAAAAGTACAACTAGTCATGCAGGAGGTCAATCAGTACCAGTAATAGATAGTAATATGGTTGACTCACCTGAACAGGATAATTTTGTGCACTCAAACTTGAGAAATAAATCAAGCTTCTATCCGAGTCACTGTAAAGGCCAATATCTAGAGGTCTTCAATAGACTAATTATGGATGACTTTGAACAACTAGCTAAAAAAGGGAGTAGTCATAGAGGCAATATGAATCGTGAGGAAAGAAAGGCACTAAAAACCCTGACAGATGACACTAGCATCACGATAAAACCCGCAGATAAGGGAGGGGGGGTTGTTGTAATGGACACTAGCTACTACTATTCAGAATCGCAACGCATTCTAAGTGATTCATCCACCTATGAGAAGCTAGTACAGGATCCCTCAGCAGTTTACAAAGAGGAACTTACAACTATTCTATGCGAGGCCAAGAACATAGGAATCTTGGGTAAGAAGGAGTTCTCCTATTTGTCGAAAACCGATCCAATCAGACCGGTGTTCTACTTCTTGCCCAAGATTCACAAAAACCGCCAGCAACCTCTGGGGAGGCCCATTATCTCGGGCATAGGGTCCCTCACCCAGAACTTCTCGGAGTACGTAGACCTGTATCTGCAAAAATATGCCACCAATGCGAAATTGTACCTAAGGGATACGTTACAGGTTCTCAACATTTTATCTACTATACAGTGGTGGGAGAATTACAGGTTGGTAACCTGTGACGTCACTTCGTTGTACACTTCGATAAGACACACAGATGAATGTACAGCGGTAGCTGCTGCCCTTGAGAACGACCCTTTGATCCCACAAGACCAGAAACGTTTTTTAATTGAAGGAATAGAATTTATTTTAACACATAACCTGTTCTGGTTTGATGGGTCGATGTTCTTGCAAAAGTGTGGCACCGCAATGGGGACCAGATTTGCTCCAAGCTATGCCAACATTTTTATGGCACATTGGGAGGAACAAAATGTTTGGGCTGGCAACCCTTTTGGAGCAAATCTGGTCCTGTGGAAGAGATATATCGATGATGTGCTCATCATCTGGGAGGGAAGCAATGAAGATCTCGACCTCTTTCTAAATCACATCAATAAAAATAATGTCAACCTTACATTTACATCAGAGACAAGCACTGATAGCATCAACTTCCTTGATCTAACGATATATATATCGAAGAAAACACAATCAAGACCAAGACATTTTTCAAGGAGGTTGATGCTAACAATTTTCTCCTAAACAATAGTTGCCACCACCAAAAATGGCTTGACAATATACCATACGGGCAATTCCAACGCATTAGACGCAATTGCTCGGACTTGGAGACATTTGAGGAGCAGGCTGGCATTCTGAAAACTAAGTTTGAAGAGAGACATTATAGGACAGAAATAATTGAAAATGCTTTCTCATTTATCTCAAAATAACTATATGTCAAAATGTTATTAACAAGTTTGAATGAGCATAGTTGATGAAGGAGAACCAGTTTCTATAAAAAATGTTGGAACTATTGTGATACACTAACTGATGAAACAGAACCTAAAGTGTTAAATCAATAAAGCCAAGCATTGAAAAGCACAAGGGTGCAGTCGATAGGAGTGAGCATCAGCGAAGTTAATTATAATTTATATTAATGGACACATTAACAGTGTTGCACAAAACCACCTATGGAATTAAGAATTAGCATTAAGCTAATGGCACTTATTGCAGGGAACTGTGCAAGCCCCACAAGCTTTCCCAATAACTAATTAATTAGTAAGGTGGGTCTATAAAAGCTCATGGGACCCACCACACGTCATTGTATGAGCCTGAGGAAGCCGTCCAATCGGCGAAACGCGTTGCTCGAAACCTGTTCCTGTTTTGTCCTACGGAGGCTTCCGTAGAAAGTCCTTTCAGCAGCATCTGCAGCCGGGCGGACCAGTTCCAGCTTTCTGCACCCCGGACGCGGGGCCGGAGCGGTTTACTGCCAGATTGGACCACACGGAGGAGCCAGGGGATATTATTTTATTTATGTGAGTGTGATAGCATTGTTTTTATACCGAAAAATACCTTTTAATACATATCACTAAGACTGTGCCTCACTTATCCCTCTACACCGCTGAATCGGAGAGTTACCCTGCTGGATTATAAGCAAGAGAGGAGGGCAGATCAGCCATAGCCCTGCATGGGCAAAACCAGATGTGATTGGTCCGCAACCACCCTGGACAGCCTGACTCGACTTAAAAGACATCTGCCCTGCACCTTTACTCACACTGGGCCGTGTGAGTATTTATATTAATATATAGATACTTACTGTGATCCCCCTGCACTCACCTGTGGAGGGGTCAGTATCTATCACAAAGACACCTTCTTTGGATTGTACTTACACACGGCCGTGTAAGTATTTATAATATATTGCTGTATATTATAATTTAATAGTTCCTGTCCCATCCCCACCGCACTGGGTTTACTGTATGCATGTTTTATCGTCGTATATTGTATAGTGTGTATCAACTGATCCCTCGCTCCCCCTACTCTGTTTATTTCTACGTTTCCACAAGGGCTTCGGATTATCCCTTTTTTAGGGGTTGAAGCAGAAGGGACCACAAGAATATCTCTGCAATAAAAGAGAGAAACCACATTTATTGGTGTCATCCCTATATGATACTAAAGGTAAGCGCCTGGTCTCCCCCAATTGTCTATTCCCAGCTTGCTGGGATAGACTATCCTCTCTCAAGGGTGGAGAGGAACTACTAAATTCAGGAAATGCTATGCAATAAGTAGCTTCAATAGGCACCACTCCTGTGTCACTGTAATTGGACACAGAGCCTGATGACACTATCTTCACTGTCTCACTGCACAGCATATGTGTGTGGGGAAAACCCATGATTACTCCTTAGCAGGGATTACTGCACAGGAGGAGAAAGAACTTTAGCCTAAAACTACCCAGGGCTACACAAATATGCAAAAAATGTAGCAAATTTTTTGTGAACTGAACTTGAAGACAATCAAATATCTCTGGGGTTAATTCAAGATTCCCTGAGCACCCAATCAAGTCAATGGGAGCTTGCCAGTGATCACAGTGTGATTGGTCCATTTGGAGCATACTGAATTAGCCCTTAGATCAGAGCCTACTTTTGTTACTGTGCAAATCTCTTGATAGACCACATTAAGATGCTTTAATACGTGGAAATGTGTTAATAGAAAATACAACGTTTTTGCATGTAGGTTTTATATCCTAATAGTACTGTATAATTACAATTAGTACAGGTTCACTCATTGCGAAATTCACCTGCTTTAAAGTTACTGATTCTTCAAACATCAAAATTGCTACAGGTAGTGATTAAACATATTGCAATATTGGCTATGCACAACATTTTACAAACCAAGGCAATTGATCCAGCGCAAAATTTAATTGTCATTTACTGCAGTCAGGATTGTTTTTTCTTCTAATAAACAAATGGTACACTGGACTTTGTTTGCTTTCTTATGTGTCTCTATTAAATTTCCTACCCAATAGGATACTGAACAAAAGTTTGAACTTCGCAGACAAAATTTGTTGTCAGCACTCAGCCAATTTATTTTGTTTCCGGCAGGTGATTTGTTAGACGCAGGTAGACAAAACAGTTATCAAATCTATTATCCATATTCATTAGGAACTTTTAAATAAAAAATGTTTTGTCCACAATCTCAGATTAGGTTTGTTATATAATGATGACAGTGGGGAATTAGCCACAGTCTTATACTGTATAGAGTTTTCCATTTTTATTGTAGCAAATAACTTCCCTTGAACATTGACATTTGATTGTGGAGATTAAAATAGCTTATTAGATATTTTTGAATGAATGATGATAAAAGCAATTAAGATAAAATATTGCAAGTGAGGGAGCCAATCTGTAAGTATCCCAATTTTACTGAATTCAGTGAATAAAGGATATGAAATCGTATCAATATTGTCTCAAAACATCACAAGAATTGACACAAATTTTATATCAGATGGTGAGGAGAAATAGAAGTATTGGGTACTGTACTTATGATTGCCCTTCTAGAGTCAGTTTAATTTCTGCTTTCACAAAGATGTGAACTTTTTAAATTGTGTTTTTGAATGCAATTTTTTCATTCAGCTATGTTTTTCAAAAAGTCATTCCACTTTGTTGTTAGTAAACACTGTAGTTAGAATTAGCATTGATTTAAGCTTAATGCAATACATGGCAATACTTTCTTTTTACAAAACAAACAATATTACTGAGGCTACATTTAAAAAGCATTAAAAGCAACACTAAACCACGCATTTTACTTTTTAACGTGCTTCACTGCATTGATGGTAGCTTTTAACATTAGCTTAATTTGTTTAATTATCAGGTAAACCTACTGTATACACTCTGATAAGGAATACAATAAAGCAATACAGGTAAAACACAAAAACCATCATGATTAATTTCATAAACACTATAGACTTTTCACATTCCATCACAGAAAAGTAGACAGTTATTATTGTTATATTTAGTTAATTGTGTGTTATTTTTTATTGGTATATACTTATTAGTTATAATATTGTTTTTACTATTAATATTATCACTTATATCCACCTGAGCGCTACATATTTTTGTGTTGTTTTTGATATATATATATGAAACACAAGAAACAACGTTTTTTCTTAAATAAAAGTACAACTAGTCATGCAGGAGGTCAATCAGTACCAGTAATAGATAGTAATATGGTTGACTCACCTGAACAGGATAATTTTGTGCACTCAAACTTGAGAAATAAATCAAGCTTCTATCCGAGTCACTGTAAAGGCCAATATCTAGAGGTCTTCAATAGACTAATTATGGATGACTTTGAACAACTAGCTAAAAAAGGGAGTAGTCATAGAGGCAATATGAATCGTGAGGAAAGAAAGGCACTAAAAACCCTGACAGATGACACTAGCATCACGATAAAACCCGCAGATAAGGGAGGGGGGGTTGTTGTAATGGACACTAGCTACTACTATTCAGAATCGCAACGCATTCTAAGTGATTCATCCACCTATGAGAAGCTAGTACAGGATCCCTCAGCGGTTTACAAAGAGGAACTTACAACTATTCTATGCGAGGCCAAGAACATAGGAATCTTGGGTAAGAAGGAGTTCTCCTATTTGTCGAAAACCGATCCAATCAGACCGGTGTTCTACTTCTTGCCCAAGATTCACAAAAACCGCCAGCAACCTCTGGGGAGGCCCATTATCTCGGGCATAGGGTCCCTCACCCAGAACTTCTCGGAGTACGTAGACCTGTATCTGCAAAAATATGCCACCAATGCGAAATCGTACCTAAGGGATACGTTACAGGTTCTCAACATTTTATCTACTATACAGTGGTGGGAGAATTACAGGTTGGTAACCTGTGACGTCACTTCGTTGTACACTTCGATAAGACACACAGATGAATGTACAGCGGTAGCTGCTGCCCTTGAGAACGACCCTTTGATCCCACAAGACCAGAAACGTTTTTTAATTGAAGGAATAGAATTTATTTTAACACATAACCTGTTCTGGTTTGATGGGTCGATGTTCTTGCAAAAGTGTGGCACCGCAATGGGGACCAGATTTGCTCCAAGCTATGCCAACATTTTTATGGCACATTGGGAGGAACAAAATGTTTGGGCTGGCAACCCTTTTGGAGCAAATCTGGTCCTGTGGAAGAGATATATCGATGATGTGCTCATCATCTGGGAGGGAAGCAATGAAGATCTCGACCTCTTTCTAAATCACATCAATAAAAATAATGTCAACCTTACATTTACATCAGAGACAAGCACTGATAGCATCAACTTCCTTGATCTAACGATATATATATCGAAGAAAACACAATCAAGACCAAGACATTTTTCAAGGAGGTTGATGCTAACAATTTTCTCCTAAACAATAGTTGCCACCACCAAAAATGGCTTGACAATATACCATACGGGCAATTCCAACGCATTAGACGCAATTGCTCGGACTTGGAGACATTTGAGGAGCAGGCTGGCATTCTGAAAACTAAGTTTGAAGAGAGACATTATAGGACAGAAATAATTGAAAATGCTTTCTCATTTATCTCAAAATAACTATATGTCAAAATGTTATTAACAAGTTTGAATGAGCATAGTTGATGAAGGAGAACCAGTTTCTATAAAAAATGTTGGAACTATTGTGATACACTAACTGATGAAACAGAACCTAAAGTGTTAAATCAATAAAGTCAAGCATTGAAAAGCACAAGGGTGCAGTCGATAGGAGTGAGCATCAGCGAAGTTAATTATAATTTATATTAATGGACACATTAACAGTGTTGCACAAAACCACCTATGGAATTAAGAATTAGCATTAAGCTAATGGCACTTATTGCAGGGAACTGTGCAAGCCCCACAAGCTTTCCCAATAACTAATTAATTAGTAAGGTGGGTCTATAAAAGCTCATGGGACCCACCACACGTCATTGTATGAGCCTGAGGAAGCCGTCCAATCGGCGAAACGCGTTGCTCGAAACCTGTTCCTGTTTTGTCCTACGGAGGCTTCCGTAGAAAGTCCTTTCAGCAGCATCTGCAGCCAGGCGGACCAGTTCCAGCTTTCTGCACCCCGGACGCGGGGCCGGAGCGGTTTACTGCCAGATTGGACCACACGGAGGAGCCAGGGGATATTATTTTATTTATGTGAGTGTGATAGCATTGTTTTTATACCGAAAAATACCTTTTAATACATATCACTAAGACTGTGCCTCACTTATCCCTCTACACCGCTGAATCGGAGAGTTACCCTGCTGGATTATAAGCAAGAGAGGAGGGCAGATCAGCCATAGCCCTGCATGGGCAAAACCAGATGTGATTGGTCCGCAACCACCCTGGACAGCCTGACTCGACTTAAAAGACATCTGCCCTGCACCTTTACTCACACTGGGCCGTGTGAGTATTTATATTAATATATAGATACTTACTGTGATCCCCCTGCACTCACCTGTGGAGGGGTCAGTATCTATCACAAAGACACCTTCTTTGGATTGTACTTACACACGGCCGTGTAAGTATTTATAATATATTGCTGTATATTATAATTTAATAGTTCCTGTCCCATCCCCACCGCACTGGGTTTACTGTATGCATGTTTTATCGTCGTATATTGTATAGTGTGTATCAACTGATCCCTCGCTCCCCCTACTCTGTTTATTTCTACGTTTCCACAAGGGCTTCGGATTATCCCTTTTTTAGGGGTTGAAGCAGAAGGGACCACAAGAATATCTCTGCAATAAAAGAGAGAAACCACATTTATTGGTGTCATCCCTATATGATACTAAAGGTAAGCGCCTGGTCTCCCCCAATTGTCTATTCCCAGCTTGCTGGGATAGACTATCCTCTCTCAAGGGTGGAGAGGAACTACTAAATTCAGGAAATGCTATGCAATAAGTAGCTTCAATAGGCACCACTCCTGTGTCACTGTAATTGGACACAGAGCCTGATGACACTATCTTCACTGTCTCACTGCACAGCATATGTGTGTGGGGAAAACCCATGATTACTCCTTAGCAGGGATTACTGCACAGGAGGAGAAAGAACTTTAGCCTAAAACTACCCAGGGCTACACAAATATGCAAAAAATGTAGCAAATTTTTTGTGAACTGAACTTGAAGACAATCAAATATCTCTGGGGTTAATTCAAGATTCCCTGAGCACCCAATCAAGTCAATGGGAGCTTGCCAGTGATCACAGTGTGATTGGTCCATTTGGAGCATACTGAATTAGCCCTTAGATCAGAGCCTACTTTTGTTACTGTGCAAATCTCTTGATAGACCACATTAAGATGCTTTAATACGTGGAAATGTGTTAATAGAAAATACAACGTTTTTGCATGTAGGTTTTATATCCTAATAGTACTGTATAATTACAATTAGTACAGGTTCACTCATTGCGAAATTCACCTGCTTTAAAGTTACTGATTCTTCAAACATCAAAATTGCTACAGGTAGTGATTAAACATATTGCAATATTGGCTATGCACAACATTTTACAAACCAAGGCAATTGATCCAGCGCAAAATTTAATTGTCATTTACTGCAGTCAGGATTGTTTTTTCTTCTAATAAACAAATGGTACACTGGACTTTGTTTGCTTTCTTATGTGTCTCTATTAAATTTCCTACCCAATAGGATACTGAACAAAAGTTTGAACTTCGCAGACAAAATTTGTTGTCAGCACTCAGCCAATTTATTTTGTTTCCGGCAGGTGATTTGTTAGACGCAGGTAGACAAAACAGTTATCAAATCTATTATCCATATTCATTAGGAACTTTTAAATAAAAAATGTTTTGTCCACAATCTCAGATTAGGTTTGTTATATAATGATGACAGTGGGGAATTAGCCACAGTCTTATACTGTATAGAGTTTTCCATTTTTATTGTAGCAAATAACTTCCCTTGAACATTGACATTTGATTGTGGAGATTAAAATAGCTTATTAGATATTTTTGAATGAATGATGATAAAAGCAATTAAGATAAAATATTGCAATTAAGATAAAATATTGCAAGTGAGGGAGCCAATCTGTAAGTATCCCAATTTTACTGAATTCAGTGAATAAAGGATATGAAATCGTATCAATATTGTCTCAAAACATCACAAGAATTGACACAAATTTTATATCAGATGGTGAGGAGAAATAGAAGTATTGGGTACTGTACTTATGATTGCCCTTCTAGAGTCAGTTTAATTTCTGCTTTCACAAAGATGTGAACTTTTTAAATTGTGTTTTTGAATGCAATTTTTTCATTCAGCTATGTTTTTCAAAAAGTCATTCCACTTTGTTGTTAGTAAACACTGTAGTTAGAATTAGCATTGATTTAAGCTTAATGCAATACATGGCAATACTTTCTTTTTACAAAACAAACAATATTACTGAGGCTACATTTAAAAAGCATTAAAAGCAACACTAAACCACGCATTTTACTTTTTAACGTGCTTCACTGCATTGATGGTAGCTTTTAACATTAGCTTAATTTGTTTAATTATCAGGTAAACCTACTGTATACACTCTGATAAGGAATACAATAAAGCAATACAGGTAAAACACAAAAACCATCATGATTAATTTCATAAACACTATAGACTTTTCACATTCCATCACAGAAAAGTAGACAGTTATTATTGTTATATTTAGTTAATTGTGTGTTATTTTTTATTGGTATATACTTATTAGTTATAATATTGTTTTTACTATTAATATTATCACTTATATCCACCTGAGCGCTACATATTTTTGTGTTGTTTTTGATATATATATATGAAACACAAGAAACAACGTTTTTTCTTAAATAAAAGTACAACTAGTCATGCAGGAGGTCAATCAGTACCAGTAATAGATAGTAATATGGTTGACTCACCTGAACAGGATAATTTTGTGCACTCAAACTTGAGAAATAAATCAAGCTTCTATCCGAGTCACTGTAAAGGCCAATATCTAGAGGTCTTCAATAGACTAATTATGGATGACTTTGAACAACTAGCTAAAAAAGGGAGTAGTCATAGAGGCAATATGAATCGTGAGGAAAGAAAGGCACTAAAAACCCTGACAGATGACACTAGCATCACGATAAAACCCGCAGATAAGGGAGGGGGGGTTGTTGTAATGGACACTAGCTACTACTATTCAGAATCGCAACGCATTCTAAGTGATTCATCCACCTATGAGAAGCTAGTACAGGATCCCTCAGCGGTTTACAAAGAGGAACTTACAACTATTCTATGCGAGGCCAAGAACATAGGAATCTTGGGTAAGAAGGAGTTCTCCTATTTGTCGAAAACCGATCCAATCAGACCGGTGTTCTACTTCTTGCCCAAGATTCACAAAAACCGCCAGCAACCTCTGGGGAGGCCCATTATCTCGGGCATAGGGTCCCTCACCCAGAACTTCTCGGAGTACGTAGACCTGTATCTGCAAAAATATGCCACCAATGCGAAATCGTACCTAAGGGATACGTTACAGGTTCTCAACATTTTATCTACTATACAGTGGTGGGAGAATTACAGGTTGGTAACCTGTGACGTCACTTCGTTGTACACTTCGATAAGACACACAGATGAATGTACAGCGGTAGCTGCTGCCCTTGAGAACGACCCTTTGATCCCACAAGACCAGAAACGTTTTTTAATTGAAGGAATAGAATTTATTTTAACACATAACCTGTTCTGGTTTGATGGGTCGATGTTCTTGCAAAAGTGTGGCACCGCAATGGGGACCAGATTTGCTCCAAGCTATGCCAACATTTTTATGGCACATTGGGAGGAACAAAATGTTTGGGCTGGCAACCCTTTTGGAGCAAATCTGGTCCTGTGGAAGAGATATATCGATGATGTGCTCATCATCTGGGAGGGAAGCAATGAAGATCTCGACCTCTTTCTAAATCACATCAATAAAAATAATGTCAACCTTACATTTACATCAGAGACAAGCACTGATAGCATCAACTTCCTTGATCTAACGATATATATATCGAAGAAAACACAATCAAGACCAAGACATTTTTCAAGGAGGTTGATGCTAACAATTTTCTCCTAAACAATAGTTGCCACCACCAAAAATGGCTTGACAATATACCATACGGGCAATTCCAACGCATTAGACGCAATTGCTCGGACTTGGAGACATTTGAGGAGCAGGCTGGCATTCTGAAAACTAAGTTTGAAGAGAGACATTATAGGACAGAAATAATTGAAAATGCTTTCTCATTTATCTCAAAATAACTATATGTCAAAATGTTATTAACAAGTTTGAATGAGCATAGTTGATGAAGGAGAACCAGTTTCTATAAAAAATGTTGGAACTATTGTGATACACTAACTGATGAAACAGAACCTAAAGTGTTAAATCAATAAAGCCAAGCATTGAAAAGCACAAGGGTGCAGTCGATAGGAGTGAGCATCAGCGAAGTTAATTATAATTTATATTAATGGACACATTAACAGTGTTGCACAAAACCACCTATGGAATTAAGAATTAGCATTAAGCTAATGGCACTTATTGCAGGGAACTGTGCAAGCCCCACAAGCTTTCCCAATAACTAATTAATTAGTAAGGTGGGTCTATAAAAGCTCATGGGACCCACCACACGTCATTGTATGAGCCTGAGGAAGCCGTCCAATCGGCGAAACGCGTTGCTCGAAACCTGTTCCTGTTTTGTCCTACGGAGGCTTCCGTAGAAAGTCCTTTCAGCAGCATCTGCAGCCGGGCGGACCAGTTCCAGCTTTCTGCACCCCGGACGCGGGGCCGGAGCGGTTTACTGCCAGATTGGACCACACGGAGGAGCCAGGGGATATTATTTTATTTATGTGAGTGTGATAGCATTGTTTTTATACCGAAAAATACCTTTTAATACATATCACTAAGACTGTGCCTCACTT
>NW_027454962.1:45000-51270 GCF_040206685.1 Ascaphus truei | reverse complement strand
CACAGGAAGGAGAAGTGACCGGGATTCAACAGCCAGAGGCCACAGGAAGGAGAAGTGACCGGGAATTCAACAGCCAGAGGCCACAGGAAGGAGAAGTGACCGGAATTCAACAGCCAGAGGCCACAGGAAGGAGAAGTGACCGGAATTCAACAGCCAGAGGCCACAGGAAGGAGAAGTGACCGGAATTCAACAGCAAGAGGCCACAGGAAGGAGAAGTGACCGGAATTCAACAGCAAGAGGCCACAGGAAGGAGAAGTGACGGAATTCAACAGCAAGAGGCCACAGGAAGGAGAAGTGACCGGGAATTCAACAGCAAGAGGCCACAGGAAGGAGAAGTGACCGGAATTCAACAGCCAGAGGCCACAGGAAGGAGAAGTGACCGGAATTCAACAGCCAGAGGCCACAGGAAGGAGAAGTGACCGGAATTCAACAGCAAGAGGCCACAGGAAGGAGAAGTGACCGGAATTCAACAGCCAGAGGCCACAGGAAGGAGAAGTGACCGGGAATTCAACAGCCAGAGGCCACAGGAAGGAGAAGTGACCGGGAGATTCAACAGCAGAGGCCACAGGAAGGAGAAGTGACCGGGAATTCAACAGCAAGAGGCCACAGGAAGGAGAAGTGACCGGAATTCAACAGCAAGAGGCCACAGGAAGGAGAAGTGACCGGAGATTCAACAGCCAGAGGCCACAGGAAGGAGAAGTGACCGGAATTCAACAGCAAGAGGCCACAGGAAGGAGAAGTGACCGGAATTCAACAGCAAGAGGCCACAGGAAGGAGAAGTGACCGGAATTCAACAGCCAGAGGCCACAGGAAGGAGAAGTGACCGGGAATTCAAGCAGGAGGATTCAACAGCCAGAGGCCACAGGAAGGAGAAGTGACCGGGAATTCAACAGCAAGAGGCCACAGGAAGGAGAAGTGACCGGAATTCAACAGCCAGAGGCCACAGGAAGGAGAAGTGACCGGGATTCAACAGCCAAGAGGCCACAGGAAGGAGAAGTGACCGGAATTCAACAGCAGAGGCCACAGGAAGGAGAAGTGACCGGGAATTCAACAGCCAGAGGCCACAGGAAGGAGAAGTGACCGGGAATTCAACAGCCAGAGGCCACAGGAAGGAGAAGTGACCGGGAATTCAACAGCCAGAGGCCACAGGAAGGAGAAGTGACCGGAATTCAACAGCCAGAGGCCACAGGAAGGAGAAGTGACCGGGAATTCAACAGCCAGAGGCCACAGGAAGGAGAAGTGACCGGGATTCAACAGCCAGAGGCCACAGGAAGGAGAAGTGACCGGATTCAACAGCCAGAGGCCACAGGAAGGAGAAGTGACCGGAATTCAACAGCCAGAGGCCACAGGAAGGAGAAGTGACCGGAATTCAACAGCCAGAGGCCACAGGAAGGAGAAGTGACCGGAATTCAACAGCCAGAGGCCACAGGAAGGAGAAGTGACCGGGATTCAACAGCCAGAGGCCACAGGAAGGAGAAGTGACCGGGAATTCAACAGCCAGAGGCCACAGGAAGGAGAAGTGACCGGGATTCAACAGCCAGAGGCCACAGGAAGGAGAAGTGACCGGAATTCAACAGCAAGAGGCCACAGGAAGGAGAAGTGACCGGGATTCAACAGCCAGAGGCCACAGGAAGGAGAAGTGACCGGGATTCAACAGCAAGAGGCCACAGGAAGGAGAAGTGACCGGAATTCAACAGCCAGAGGCCACAGGAAGGAGAAGTGACCGGGATTCAACAGCCAGAGGCCACAGGAAGGAGAAGTGACCGGGATTCAACAGCAAGAGGCCACAGGAAGGAGAAGTGACCGGGATTCAACAGCCAGAGGCCACAGGAAGGAGAAGTGACCGGAATTCAACAGCCAGAGGCCACAGGAAGGAGAAGTGACCGGGATTCAACAGCCAGAGGCCACAGGAAGGAGAAGTGACCGGAATTCAACAGCCAGAGGCCACAGGAAGGAGAAGTGACCGGAATTCAACAGCAAGAGGCCACAGGAAGGAGAAGTGACCGGAATTCAACAGCCAGAGGCCACAGGAAGGAGAAGTGACCGGGATTCAACAGCCAGAGGCCACAGGAAGGAGAAGTGACCGGGATTCAACAGCCAGAGGCCACAGGAAGGAGAAGTGACCGGGATTCAACAGCCAGAGGCCACAGGAAGGAGAAGTGACCGGGATTCAACAGCCAGAGGCCACAGGAAGGAGAAGTGACCGGAATTCAACAGCCAGAGGCCACAGGAAGGAGAAGTGACCGGAATTCAACAGCCAGAGGCCACAGGAAGGAGAAGTGACCGGGATTCAACAGCCAGAGGCCACAGGAAGGAGAAGTGACCAGAATTCAACAGCAAGAGGCCACAGGAAGGAGAAGTGACCGGGATTCAACAGCCAGAGGCCACAGGAAGGAGAAGTGACCGGGATTCAACAGCCAGAGGCCACAGGAAGGAGAAGTGACCGGGATTCAACAGCCAGAGGCCACAGGAAGGAGAAGTGACCGGGATTCAACAGCCAGAGGCCACAGGAAGGAGAAGTGACCGGGATTCAACAGCAAGAGGCCACAGGAAGGAGAAGTGACCGGGATTCAACAGCCAGAGGCCACAGGAAGGAGAAGTGACCGGGATTCAACAGCCAGAGGCCACAGGAAGGAGAAGTGACCGGGATTCAACAGCAAGAGGCCACAGGAAGGAGAAGTGACCGGGATTCAACAACCAGAGGCCACAGGAAGGAGAAGTGACCGGGATTCAACAGCAAGAGGCCAAAGGAAGGAGAAGTGACCGGGATTCAACAGCAAGAGGCCACAGGAAGGAGAAGTGACCGGAATTCAACAGCCAGAGGCCACAGGAAGGAGAAGTGATCGGAATTCAACAGCCAGAGGCCACAGGAAGGAGAAGTGACCGGAATTCAACAGCCAGAGGCCACAGGAAGGAGAAGTGACCGGGATTCAACAGCCAGAGGCCACAGGAAGGAGAAGTGACCGGGATTCAACAGCCAGAGGCCACAGGAAGGAGAAGTGACCGGGATTCAACAGCAAGAGGCCACAGGAAGGAGAAGTGACCGGGATTCAACAGCCAGAGGCCACAGGAAGGAGAAGTGACCGGAATTCAACAGCCAGAGGCCACAGGAAGGAGAAGTGACCGGAATTCAACAGCAAGAGGCCACAGGAAGGAGAAGTGACCGGGATTCAACAGCAAGAGGCCACAGGAAGGAGAAGTGACCGGGATTCAACAGCAAGAGGCCACAGGAAGGAGAAGTGACCGGGATTCAACAGCAAGAGGCCACAGGAAGGAGAAGTGACCGGAATTCAACAGCCAGAGGCCACAGGAAGGAGAAGTGACCGGAATTCAACAGCCAGAGGCCACAGGAAGGAGAAGTGACCGGGATTCAACAGCCAGAGGCCACAGGAAGGAGACGTGACCGGAATTCAACATCCAGAGGCCACAGGAAGGAGAAGTGACCGGGATTCAACAGCAAGAGGCCACAGGAAGGAGAAGTGACCGGAATTCAACAGCAAGAGGCCACAGGAAGGAGAAGTGACCGGGATTCAACAGCAAGAGGCCACAGGAAGGAGAAGTGACCGGAATTCAACAGCAAGAGGCCACAGGAAGGAGAAGTGACCGGAATTCAACAGCAAGAGGCCACAGGAAGGAGAAGTGACCGGGATTCAACAGCAAGAGGCCACAGGAAGGAGAAGTGACCGGGATTCAACAGCCAGAGGCCACAGGAAGGAGAAGTGACCGGGATTCAACAGCAAGAGGCCACAGGAAGGAGAAGTGACCGGAATTCAACAGCAAGAGGCCACAGGAAGGAGAAGTGACCGGGATTCAACAGCAAGAGGCCACAGGAAGGAGAAGTGACCGGAATTCAACAGCAAGAGGCCACAGGAAGGAGAAGTGACCGGGATTCAACAGCAAGAGGCCACAGGAAGGAGAAGTGACCGGGATTCACCAGCAAGAGGCCACAGGAAGGAGAAGTGACCGGGATTCAACAGCAAGAGGCCACAGGAAGGAGAAGTGACCGGGATTCAACAGCAAGAGGCCACAGGAAGGAGAAGTGACCGGGATTCAACAGCAAGAGGCCACAGGAAGGAGAAGTGACCGGGATTCAACAGCCAGAGGCCACAGGAAGGAGAAGTGACCGGGATTCAACAGCAAGAGGCCACAGGAAGGAGAAGTGACCGGAATTCAACAGCCAGAGGCCACAGGGAGGAGAAGTGACCGGAATTCAACAGCCAGAGGCCACAGGAAGGAGAAGTGACCGGGATTCAACATCCAGAGGCCACAGGAAGGAGAAGTGACCGGAATTCAACAGCAAGAGGCCACAGGAAGGAGAAGTGACCGGAATTCAACAGCCAGAGGCCACAGGAAGGAGAAGTGACCGGGATTCAACATCCAGAGGCCACAGGAAGGAGAAGTGACCGGGATTCAACAGCCAGAGGCCACAGGAAGGAGAAGTGACCGGGATTCAACAGCCAGAGGCCACAGGAAGGAGAAGTGACCGGGATTCAACAGCAAGAGGCCACAGGAAGGAGAAGTGACCGGAATTCAACAGCAAGAGGCCACAGGAAGGAGAAGTGACCGGAATTCAACAGCCAGAGGCCACAGGAAGGAGAAGTGACCGGAATTCAACAGCCAGAGGCCACAGGAAGGAGAAGTGACCGGGATTCAACATCCAGAGGCCACAGGAAGGAGAAGTGACCGGGATTCAACATCCAGAGGCCACAGGAAGGAGAAGTGACCGGGATTCAACAGCCAGAGGCCACAGGAAGGAGAAGTGACCGGGATTCAACAGCCAGAGGCCACAGGAAGGAGAAGTGACCGGGATTCAACAGCCAGAGGCCACAGGAAGGAGACGTGACCGGAATTCAACAGCCAGAGGCCACAGGAAGGAGAAGTGACCGGAATTCAACAGCCAGAGGCCACAGGAAGGAGAAGTGACCGGAATTCAACAGCCAGAGGCCACAGGAAGGAGAAGTGACCAGAATTGCTAGCGCTGATTGAATAAGCGTGGCAGAAGTTAAAGGGCTGTCTATGAGATAGGTATCCATTACTTGCGGTTAGAATCTCAAGTACGTCACCGATACAATGTATCCGTCTCTCGTTAACTCTGTCACTTGAAAGGCGGAGAGGCAATTGGCGTGGGAACCGGCGGAACTTGCGGTCTCGAAGCCGGCATTTCAATTAGAAATGCTAACTCGAGAACGCAAGCACCCAGAAACCTGATTTTTGGGGTGCAAGTAGAGTAAAACACCCCATGCACATACATATAAAAATTACAGTTATAACACAAACGGAACATGAGGTTTTAATAAAGTGTGTAGAAGCTGCAGATTTTAAATGTACGGCAGGATGTATTTTGTGAGCCCGGGAAGGAATTCCTCGGACATACAGATGTGAGATGGGTGAATGAGCTGGGGGTATTTTCATGCCTGAACTTCATAGGGGCCACGCTGATTTAGCGACCCCCAGTCTAAAGAAGTGTCAGGGATGAAGAGACCCAGAGACCCATAATGTATACAGGTCCGGCATTCTGAGGTATAACAGATACCGGGGTATTGACACCTCTGGGCAAAATCTCAGACTCGAAGGTGCCAAGGTATGGGTGTATCCCAGGTATGCTAAGTGGCATGGGTGTCCCACTGACCCATGCGCTCTGCACACCGGAAAGCCCTTTTGCCCGGTCTTCTGAACTGTGGGCAACACGGCCATTGGTGGGTTAAATTGTTCCCACGAGGGGATTGGATCCACATGTTAAAGATAGCTTTGGCCAGTCTATAACCGGGGCTCCCCAGGTATCCCCAGGGTGATTCGTGATTTTCGAGCCATGATGTAAAGACGCAAGACTTTGTTACAGCACAGCGGTAACCGGTCCCGGAGAGAAGGGGTTAATAACAACGTAACCAAGGATTTGCCCCAAACTTCGGATTTCGTTAGCCCTGGTGACTCTGGAACGAATTCTAACGAACTTTAACGAAATACTTTGAGGTGGCTGAGATATTAGATCGGCAACTTGCGATCTGGTCACGGGACCTTTAAATCAAGGCTGCATTTCTTGCACTTGCAAGCAAAGGACAATTTATTTTGTTCCCTTATCCCAGTAAGTGTTGTTTTAAGTGTATTCTGCAGATGTCGTGTGTTTGTCTATTAAGGAAATAAATCATCATTTATTTTGCAACTTGTTCTGTTCAATCAAGTACCCAGAAATATAAATGTGTTGATAAATGTTGGTGTCCATCGTGTCAGACACGCAGGCAGTGTGACGGCAGGAGGGGGGGACACGCAGGC
>NW_027454962.1:0-40000 GCF_040206685.1 Ascaphus truei | reverse complement strand
ATCCAGTGCAATAGATAATAATTAATATGAATGGTAAATAGGTCCAGACCACAGAAAAAATATATAATAATTATACATAAACCTCTTAATAATGGTGAGAGATGGTAAGACACACAGCTGAAAATGAATAAAAATTTGACCCTATAATGTGCTGCAAGTCAGCTCTGTATACTGATGCCCGGACTAAGCTGCACATATGGAATAAGCAGCAGGAGAGAAAAGTCCAAATAGTGCACTAATAGCACTCATGTAAAATGCCCAGAGATGCAGCGCTCAAAGGTAATGAGCAAAGGTTCTATGAGAATAGCCCAGGGACATGGAGCACTTCAGATAGATAGTGGACAGGGCACTGAGATAAAGACCAGCGTCTCACAGTAAGGCAGCAAGGAAGTCCTGTGATACAGACCAAAGTCTCATGTTATGGCATCAGCGACATCACAGAGGAGGATCTCAAGCAGTCTGGTGTTGCTATGTGAAAGCGAGCGAAAGTTCTGCTCGCTTTCACATAGCAACAGCTGACGCGGTTCTATTTTTCAGAAATTCCTATTGGCTGTTTGCCGCGAGTGAACTTTTGGCGCGAAAACGGAGCCCTTTAAAGAGTGTTTGTTTATGCTGACATTGTACGCTCCCGGAAGAAGCCTTTTTGGCGAAACGGCTGTCGGAGCAGAGCTGTGACAGCACCCCCACCACCCTGTGACCCGTGTGCAACACCAGACTGCTTGAGATCCTCCTCTGTGATGTCGCTGATGCCATAACATGAGACTTTGGTCTGTATCACAGGACTTCCTTGCTGCCTTACTGTGAGACGCTGGTCTTTATCACAGGACTTCCTCAGTGCCCTGTACACTATCTATCTGAAGTGCTCCATGTCCTTGGGCTATTCTCATAGAACCTTTGCTCATTACCTTTGAGCGCTGCATCTCTGGGCATTTTACATGAGTGCTATTAGTGCACTATTTGGACTTTTCTCTCCTGCTGCTTATTCCATATGTGCAGCTTAGTCCGGGCATCAGTATACAGAGCTGACTTGCAGCACATTATAGGGTCTAATCTTTATGCATTTTCAGCTGTGTGTCTTACCATCTCTCACCATTATTAAGAGGTTGATGTATAATTATTATATATTTTTTCTGTGGTCTGGACCTATTTACCATTCATATTAATTATTATCTATTGCACTGGATCGGCCGATCTTAGTCACACTACTTGGGGAAAAACAATTTTCCCCCTGGTTTTGTTATGGTATATTTGCATTAACATATTGTTACCTTGTTTTGGTTCTTACCAGACCAATTGTACCTCTTTGGTGTTTCTACGCTGTGTCACACAGCGATTTGTTATATGATTTGTGTGGGTCTGTTTTATGTGTTTTTTTATACTTTTTGCTAATAAAGTCCATTTTTTTCTATTTTTCATTATACAGTGTTTGAGTGTACCATTTTGATCCTACTTTATCCTCTTTTATGTTATATATATATATATATATATATCAGTGCGTGTATATATAGCCGTGTATGTACTGTATATATATATGTGTGCGTGTATATATAGCTGCGCGCACGCGTGTGTGTATATGTATATATATATCTGTGTGCGTGTATATATAGCTGCGCGCACGCGTGTGTATATGTATATAACATGTATATATCTGTGTGCGTGTATATATAGCTGCGCGCACGCGCGTGTATATGTATATAACATGTATATATCTGTGTGCGTGTATATATAGCTGCGCGCACGCGCGTGTATATGTATATAACATGTATATATCTGTGTGCGTGTATATATAGCTGCGCGCACGCGCGTGTATATGTATATAACATGTATATATCTATGTGCGTGTGTATATATAGCTGCGCGCACACGCGTGTATATGTATATAACATGTATATATACACAACGCACCTTCTTCTTTAACCTCTTCCTGTCTGCCACGTCCTTCTCTTGCTCCTCCTCTCTCAGCAGCTCCTCTGCGTTCTTATTGGCTTCCTGCGCAGAGCGGGACACGCAAATTACCCCGGCACCAGCACAGATACCCCCCACCTGGGGAAATTACCCCGGCTCTAGCACAGATACCCCCCACCTGGGGAACTTACCCCGGCACCAGCACAGATACCCCCCACCTGGGGAACTTACCCCGGCTCTAGCACAGATACCCCCCCCACCTGGGGAAATTACCCCGGCTCTAGCACAGATACCCCCCACCTGGGGAATTTACCCCGGCTCTAGCACAGATACCCCCCCCCACCTGGGGAAATTACCCCGGCTCTAGCACAGATACCCCCCCCACCTGGGGAAATTACCCCGGCTCTAGCACAGATACCCCCCCCCCCACCTGGGGAACTTACCCCGGCTCTAGCACAGATACCCCCCCACCTGGGGAAATTACCCCGGCTCTAGCACAGATACCCCCGACCTGGGGAACTTACCCCGGCTCTAGCACAGATACCCCCCCACCTGGGGAAATTACCCCGGCTCTAGCACAGATACCCCCGACCTGGGGAAATTACCCCGGCTCTAGCACAGATACCCCCCCCCCACCTGGGGAATTTACCCCGGCTCTAGCACAGATACCCCCCCACCTGGGGAAATTACCCCGGCTCTAGCACAGATACCCCCGACCTGGGGATCTTACCCCGGCTCTAGCACAGATACCCCCCCACCTGGGGAAATTACCCCGGCTCTAGCAACGATACCCCCCACCTGGGGAAATTACCCCGGCACCAGCACAGATACCCCTCCCTCCCCCTGGGGAAATTACCCCGGCTCTAGCACAGATACCCCCCCCCCCCACCTGGGGAAATTACCCCGGCTCTAGCACAGATACCCCACCCCCACCTGGGGAAATTACCCCGGCTCTAGCACAGATACCCCCCCACCTGGGGAAAAGTAAACTTACGTCAACAACAAAATTAACTCTTATATAAATAAAAAATAATAAAATAAAAAAAGACTTCACCCCTCCCTCCCCCTGGGGAAATTACCCCGGCTCTAGCACAGATACCCCCCCCCCCCCACCTGGGGAAATTACCCCAGCTCTAGCACAGATACCCCTCCCTCCCCCTGGGGAAATTACCCCGGCTCTAGCACAGATACCCCCCCCCCCCACCTGGGGAAATTACCCCGGCTCTAGCACAGATACCCCACCCCCACCTGGGGAAATTACCCCGGCTCTAGCACAGATACCCCCCCCCCCCACCTGGGGAAATTACCCCGGCTCTAGCACAGATACCTCCCCCCCCCCCCCACCTGGGGAAATTACCCCGGCTCTAGCACAGATACCCCACCCCCACCTGGGGAAATTACCCCGGCTCTAGCACAGATACCCCCCCCCCCCCACCTGGGGAAATTACCCCGGCTCTAGCACAGATACCCCCCCTCCACCTGGGGAAATTACCCCGGCTCTAGCACAGATACCCCCCCTCCACCTGGGGAAATTACCCCGGCTCTAGCACAGATACCCCCCCTCCACCTGGGGAAATTACCCCGGCTCTAGCACAGATTTCCCCCCCCCCTCCACCTGTGGAAATTACCCCGGCTCTAGCACAGATACCCCCCCCACCTGGGGAAATTACCCCGGCTCTAGCACAGATACCCCCCCTCCACCTGGGGAAATTACCCCGGCTCTAGCACAGATGCCCCCCCTCCACCTGGGGAAATTACCCCGGCTCTAGCAGATACCCCCCCCCCCCACCTGGGGAAATTACCCCGGCTCTAGCACAGATAACCCCCCCCCCCACCTGGGGAAATTACCCCGGCTCTAGCACAGATACCCCTCCCTCCCCCTGGGGAAATTACCCCGGCTCTAGCACAGATACCCCTCCCCCCACCTGGGGAAATTACCCCCGGCTCTAGCACAGATACCCCTCCCTCCCCCTGGGGAAATTACCCCGGCTCTAGCACAGATACACCCCCCCCCCACCTGGGGAAATTACCCCGCTCTAGCACAGATACCCCCCCCCCCACCTGGGGAAATTACCCCGGCCCTAGCACAGATACCCCCCCACCTGGGGAAATTACCCCGGCTCTAGCACAGATAACCCCCCACCTGGGAAAATTACCCCGGCTCTAGCACAGATACCCCCCCACCTGGGGAAATTACCCCGGCTCTAGCACACATACCCCCCCCCCCCCCCCACCTGGGGAAATTACCCCAGCTCTAGCACAGATACCCCTCCCTCCCCCTGGGGAAATTACCCCGGCTCTAGCACAGATACCCCCCCCCCACCTGGGGAAATTACCCCAGCTCTAGCACAGATACCCCTCCCTCCCCCTGGGGAAATTACCCCGGCTCTAGCACAGATACCCCCCCCCCACCTGGGGAAATTACCCCGGCTCTAGCACAGATACCCCCCCTCCACCTGGAGAAATTACCCCGGCTCTAGCACAGATACACCCCCCCCCCCCACACACCTGGGGAAATTACCCCAGCTCTAGCACAGATACACCCCCCCCCCCCACACACCTGGGGAAATTACCCCGGCTCTAGCACAGATACCCCTCCCTCCTCCTGGGGAAATTACCCCGGCTCTAGCACAGATACCCCCCCCCCCCACCTGGGGAAATTACCCCGGCTCTAGCACAGATATCCCCCCACCTGGGGAAATTACCCCGGCCCCGACACAGATACCCCCCCACCTGGGGAAATTACCCCGGCCCCGACACAGATACCCCCCCCACCTGGGGAAATTACCCCGGCCCAAGCACAGATACCCCCCACCCCCGGGACAGGAAGGGGATATATATTAGAATCAGACAGGGGTATAGTGGATGTATATAGCACGTTCCCACGTGACAAAAATATATGCCGCTGCCGCAGGACATTCACGCGCCTGTGAAACTCCGGACAGCGTCTCCGCTGAATCAGAATTATATTAATAACGAGAAATGCTGACGTACAAACACTTACCTATAAACCTACAGTAACCACCGGAAAACCTGCAAACTACCCCCGCTTACTCACCAACGCAGGCACCCCTACCTGGGACCCACCCTATAACCACGTCCCCGTCATTAGGTCACTCTGCCCCTACCTGGGACCGACCCTATAACCACGTCCCTATCATTAGGTCACTCTGCCCCTACCTGGGACCCACCCTATAACCACGTCCCTGTCATTAGGTCACTCTGCCCCTACCTGGGACCGACCCTATAACCACGTCCCTATCATTAGGTCACTCTGCCCCTACCTGGGACCCACCCTATAACCACGTCCCTGTCATTAGGTCACTCTGCCCCTACCTGGGACCCACCCTATAACCACGTCCCCGTCATTAGGTCACTCTGCCCCTACCTGGGACCCACCCTATAACCCATTAAACACGTCCCTGTCATTAGGTCACTCTGCCCCTACCTGGGACCCACCCTATAACCACGTCCCTGTCATTAGGTCACTCTGCCCCTACCTGGGACCCACCCTATAACCACGTCCCTGTCATTAGGTCACTCTGCCCCTACCTGGGACCGACCCTATAACCACGTCCCTGTCATTAGGTCACTCTGCCCCTACCTGGGACCCACCCTATAACCACGTCCCTGTCATTAGGTCACTCTGCCCCTACCTGGGACCCACCCTATAACCACGTCCCTGTCATTAGGTCACTCTGCCCCTACCTGGGACCCACCCTATAACCACGTCCCCGTCATTAGGTCACTCTGCCCCTACCTGGGACCCACCCTATAACCACGTCCCTGTCATTATGTCACTCTGCCCCTACCTGGGACCGATCCTATAACCACGTCCCTGTCATTAGGTCACTCTGCCCCTACCTGGGACCCACCCTATAACCACGTCCCTGTCATTAGGTCACTCTGCCCCTACCTGGGAACCACCCTATAACCACGTCCCTGTCATTAGGTCACTTTGCCCCAACCTGGGACCGACCCTTTAACCCATCAAATACGTCCCTGTCATTAGGTCACTCTGCCCCTACCTGGGACCCACCCTATAAACACGTCCCTGTCATTAGGTCCCTTTGCCCCAACCTGGGACCGACCCTTTAACCCATCAAATACGTCCCTGTCATTAGGTCACTCTGCCCCTACCTGGGACCGACCCTTTAACCATTAAACACGTCCCTGTCATTAGGTCACTTTGCCCCTACGTGGGACTGACCCTTTAACCCATTAAACACGTCCCTGTCATTAGGTCACTTTGCCCCTACGTTGGACTGACCCTTTAACCCATTAAACACGTCCCTGTCATTAGGTCACTTTGCCCCTACGTTGGACTGACCCTTTAACCCATTAAACACGTCCCTGTCATTAGGTCACTTTGCCCCTACGTGGGACTGACCCTTTAACCCATTAAACACGTCCCTGTCATTAGGTCACTTTGCCCCTACCTGGGACTGACCCTTTAACCCATTAAACACGTCCCTGTCATTAGGTCACTTTGCCCCTACGTTGGACTGACCCTTTAACCCATTAAACACGTCCCTGTCATTAGGTCACTTTGCCCCTACGTGGGACAGACCCTTTAACCCATTAAACACGTCCCTGTCATTAGGTCACTTTGCCCCTACGTGGGACTGACCCTTTAACCCATTAAACACATCCCTGTCATTAGGTCACTTTGCCCCTACGTTGGACTGACCCTTTAACCCATTAAACACGTCCCTGTCATTAGGTCACTTTGCCCCTACGTGGGACTGACCCTTTAACCCATTAAACACGTCCCTGTCATTAGGTCACTTTGCCCCTACGTGGAACTAACCTTTTAACCCATTAAACATGTCCCTGTCATTAGGTCACTTTGCCCCTGCGTGGGACTGACCCTTTAACCCTCCCTCCTCTCTCCCTTTCTCCTGTGCCCTTTGGAATGCTCGCTCCCTCTCTAACAAGTTCCTCTCTGTGCATGACTTCTTTCTCTCTCACTCCCTGCTTCTCTTTGCTATAACTGAGACCTGGCTCACTCAGTCTGACTCTGCTCTGGAAGCTGCCCTCTCCTACGGTGGCCTTTCCTTCTCCCACACTCCGCGCACTGATGGCAGGGGTGGAGGCGTGGGGCTCCTGCTCTCCTCTCTCTGTTGTTACCGAACCCTTCCTATTCCTCCGTCTCTTGCTTTTCCCTCCTTTGAGGCTCACACTGTCCAGATCTTCTCTCCTCTCCCTGTCCATGTGGCGGTCAACTATCGCCCACCTACCTCTACTCATCCCCCTTCTGCCTTTCTCTCTCACTTTGAATGCTGGCTCTCTTTCTTTCTCTCCTCAGACTCCCCTGTTCTTCTCCTTGGGGACTTCAATTGCCACATTGATGACCCCTCTCTCCCTTGGGCTTCCCGCTTTCTCTCTCTAACCTCTTCTTTTGGCCTTCAACAGTGGACTGCAGCCAGCACCCACAAGGATGGCCACTACTTAGACCTGGTTTTCACTAAAAACTTCTCTCTCTCTGATTTCTCCATTTCCCCTTTTCCTCTCTCTGACCATCACCTCATCTCATTCTCTCTATCTCGCTTCTCCCCCTCCATCTACCCCCCGGTTCTGCAGAAACCTGCGCTCTATTCACTTACCTGACTTTGAGTCCACTTTACGCTCCTCCCTCTCCTCTCTCAGCTCTGCTACAGACCCTGACAACCTGGTCAGGAACTACAACTCTGCCTTATCCTCCTCTCTTGATCTACATGCCCCTCTTTCTCTCTGCCGCACTCGCCCTTCTAACCCCAGACCCTGGTTAAATTCCCACACGCGCATGCTGCGTTCCTCCTTTCGTTCCTCTGAACGCCTCTGGAGGAAATCTCATACTCTCGCAGACTTCCTTCACTACAAATGTATGCTATCCTGTTTCAACTCTGCCCTCTCGTAAGCTAAACAAGCCTACTTTTCTTCACTAATCAACATGCACAAGTCTAACCCACGCCGACTGTTCTCTGTCTTTGATACTCTACTCAAACCACCCTCAGCTGCCTCTCCTTCCGCCATCTCCGCTCAGGACTTTGCTAACTATTTTAAGGAAAAGGTGGAATCCATACGTCAGAACATGCCCTCTGTTTCTTCCTCCCATCCTACACCTCTTCCTAACTCTCCTCCTGCCTTCCTTGACTCTTTTTCCACTGTCTCAGAGGAGGATATGTCGCTGTTGATTGACTCTTCTCCCTCTACCACTTGCCCTCTTGACCCCATTCCCTCCCATCTCATAAAATCTCTTGCTCCTACTATAATCCCTACGTCACACACATTTTTAACTCCTCCCTCTGCTCTGGAACCTTTCCATCCTCCTTCAAACATGCAACAGTCATACCATTACTCAAAAACAGCAAGCTTGACCCTACCTGTCTTTCTAACTATCGACCTGTCTCCCTCCTGCCTTTTGCCTCTAAACTCCTTGAACATCTTGTATTCTCTCGCTTGCTCCATTTTCTCAACACCTATTCTCTCCTAGACCCTCTACAATCTGTCTTCCGCACTACTCACTCCACGGAAACAGCCCTCACTAAAATAACTGACGACCTCCATGCTGCTAAAGACAGAGGTCATTACACTCTGCTCATATTACTCGACCTTTCTGCAGCATTTGACACCGTGGACCACCCTCTTCTCCTTCATATTCTCCATACTCTTGGTATTCGGAACAAAGCTCTATCCTGGATCTCATCCTACCTCTCCCATCGTACTTTCAGTGTTTCTTCAGCTAACACCTCCTCCTCCTCTATTGATCTCTCTATGGGGGTACCCCTGGGCTCTGTCCTGGGACCTCTTCTCTTTTCTCTGTACACACTCTCTCTAGGGGACCAAATAACATATTTTGGGTTTAATTATCACCTCTATGCTGACGACACACAAATATACTTTTCAACACCCGACCTTACACCTGCTGTACAAACCAAAGTTTCTGAATGTCTCTCTGCTATATCATCCTGGATGGCCCTCCGACGCCTTAAACTCAACATGGCTAAAACAGAGCTCCTCATACTTCCTCCCAAACCTGGCCCTACTACCTCCTTCCACATTACTGTTGCAACTACGATCATTCACCCAGTAGCCCAAGCACGCTGCCTTGTGGTCACACTCGACTCCTCTCTCACATTCGCCCCTCACATTCAAAACATTTCTAAAACTTGTTGCTTTTTCCTCCGAAATATAAAACAAAGATACGCCCTTTCCTCTGTTGCTCGACTGCTAAAACTCTGACACAGACCCTCATTCTCTCCCGTCTTGATTACTGTAACCTCCTGCTGTCCGGCCTTCCTGCCGCTCACCTGTCTCCCCTACAATCTATCCTAAAAGCTGCTGCCAGAATCACTCTACTCTTTTCTAGATCTGTCTCAGCATCTCCCCTCATGAAATCCCTCTCCTGGCTTCGGTTCAAATCCCGCATCTCACACTCCATTCTTCTCCTCACTTTTAAAGCTTTACACTCTTCTGTCCCTCCTTACATCTCTGCCCTAATTTCTCGCTATGCACCACCCCGACTCTTGCGTTCTGCTCAAGGATGTCTTCTTTCTACCCCCTTTGTATCTAAAGCCCTCTCCCGCCTTAAACCTTTTTCACTGACTGCCCCACACCTCTGGAATGCCCTTCCCCTCAGTACCCGACTAGCACCCTCTCTATCCACCTTTAAGACCCACCTTAAGACACACTTGCTTAAAGAAGCATATGAATAGCACTGTGAACATTCTGAACACATGATACATAAAGCTTGGCCCCTGCAGACGCACTTACCAGAACTCCCTCCTACTGTCTCTGTACGTTCTCCCTACCTACCAATTAGACAGTAAGCTCTTCGGAGCAGGGACTCCTCTTCCTTACTTTTATGTGTAAAGCACTTATTCCCATGATCTGTTATTTATTTTATTACCCCGTGTATTACTACTGTGAAGCGCTATGTACATTAATGGCGCTATATAAATAAAGACATACAATACCATTAAACACGTCAATGTCATTAGGTCACTTTGCCCCTAGCTGGGAATGACCCTTTAACCCATTAACCACGTCCCTGTCATTAGGTCACTTTGCTCCTACGTGTGTGAAACGTGAGGGGGTAACCAGGCTCAATAAGAGTTAAGCCCACTTGGTTACCCCTGATCCGTGTGTAAAGATCCTAGAGTGTCAGCTCTTGGAACCCACTGTCGTGTATGCATCACTGAGACGGTGTATAAAATATGCGACAATTCAGTATTTCTGTATTTTGCCGTTCCCGGAGTGCTGGGCAGGGGGGCTCGCGAGGCTGGGAGTTTGCGCCGGCAAAATCCTACCCTGGAAACGCTCTTGCGACTCACCGCCAGGGTTCTCCGCTTCAGCACAAACAGGAAAGGTAAAAAGGGCATTGGGGATTAAGGTAAAAAGGGCATTGGGGATTAAGGTAAAAAGGGCATTGGGGATTAAGGTAAAAAGGGCATTGGGGATAAAGGTAAAAAAGGGCATTGGGGATAAAGGTAAAAAGGGCATTGGGGATAAAGGTAAAAAGGGCATTGGGGATAAAGGTAAAAAGGGCATTGGGGATAAAGGTAAAAAGGGCATTGGGGATAAAGGTAAAAAGGGCATTGGGGATAAAGGTAAAAAGGGCATTGGGGATAAAGGTAAAAAGGGCATTGGGGATAAAGGTAAAAAGGGCATTGGGGATAAAGGTAAAAAGGGCATTGGGGATAAAGGTAAAAAGGGCATTGGGGATAAAGGTAAAAAGGGCATTGGGGATAAAGGTAAAAAGGGCATTGGGGATTAAGGTAAAAAGGGCATTGGGGATAAAGGTAAAAAGGGCATTGGGGATAAAGGTAAAAAGGGCATTGGGGATTAAGGTAAAAAGGGCATTGGGGATAAAGGTAAAAAGGGCATTGGGGCTAAAGGTAAAAAGGGCATTGGGGATAAAGGTAAAAAGGGCATTGGGGATAAAGGTAAAAAGGGCATTGGGGATAAAGGTAAAAAGGGCATTGGGGATAAAGGTAAAAAGGGCATTGGGGATAAAGGTAAAAAGGGCATTGGGGATTAAGGTAAAAAGGGCATTGGGGATAAAGGTAAAAAGGGCATTGGGGATAAAGGTAAAAAGGGCATTGGGGATTAAGGTAAAAAGGGCATTGGGGATTAAGGTAAAAAGGGCATTGGGGATTAAGGTAAAAAGGGCATTGGGGATAAAGGTAAAAAGGGCATTGGGGATAAAGGTAAAAAGGGCATTTGGGGATAAAGGTAAAAAGGGCATTGGGGATAAAGGTAAAAAGGGCATTGGGGATAAAGGTAAAAAGGGCATTGGGGATTAAGGTAAAAAGGGCATTGGGGATTAAGGTAAAAAGGGCATTGGGGATTAAGGTAAAAAGGGCATTGGGGATAAAGGTAAAAAGGGCATTGGGGATAAAGGTAAAAAGGGCATTGGGGATAAAGGTAAAAAGGGCATTGGGGATAAAGGTAAAAAGGGCATTGGGGATAAAGGTAAAAAGGGCATTGGGGATAAGGGTAAAAAGGGCATTGGGGATAAAGGTAAAAAGGGCATTGAGGATAAGGGTAAAAAGGGCATTGGGGATAAAGGTAAAAAGGGCATTGGGGATTAAGGTAAAAAGGGCATTGGGGATAAAGGTAAAAAGGGCATTGGGGATAAAGGTAAAAAGGGCATTGGGGATAAAGGTAAAAAGGGCATTGGGGATAAAGGTAAAAAGGGCATTGGGGATAAAGGTAAAAAGGGCATTGGGGATAAAGGTAAAAAGGGCATTGGGGATAAAGGTAAAAAGGGCATTGGGGATAAAGGTAAAAAGGGCATTGGGGATAAAGGTAAAAAGGGCATTGAGGATAAGGGTAAAAAGGGCATTGGGGATAAAGGTAAAAAGGGCATTGGGGATAAAGGTAAAAAGGGCATTGGGGATAAAGGTAAAAAGGGCATTGGGGATAAAGGTAAAAAGGGCATTGGGGATAAAGGTAAAAAGGGCATTGGGGATAAAGGTAAAAAGGGCATTGGGGATAAAGGTAAAAAGGGCATTGGGGATAAAGGTAAAAAGGGCATTGGGGATTAAGGTAAAAAGGGCATTGGGGATTAAGGTAAAAAGGGCATTGGGGATAAAGGTAAAAAGGGCATTGGGGATAAAGGTAAAAAGGGCATTGGGGATTAAAGTAAAAAGGGCATTGGGGATAAAGGTAAAAAGGGCATTGGGAATAAAGGTAAAAAGGGCATTGGGAATAAAGGTAAAAAGGGCATTGGGAATAAAGGTAAAAAGGGCATTGGGGATTAAGGTAAAAAGGGCATTGGGGATTAAGGTAAAAAGGGGATTGGGGATTAAGGTATCCCCAGAACGGTCCTGGGGTCCCTAGCATAAGGTGGGATGTCCTGTTGATGCCCAGTCACCCTGAACCTGGTATAGGGGTTCAGGGGTGTTCCAGCTATGTCAGGAAGCTGTGAGGTTTTTATTGGTGTGTAAAGATACAGTTTAAGTCAGGGTTGTGCAGGGTGCCAGGGATGGGGCTGGGGAGAGAAGGGAACACACATTCTTATTCTATCCCAGACACCGGGCCCGGGGACTTAGACATGTTCAACACAAAGTACACAGTCAAAGTATATTTATTGAAGGTTCAATTTAATAAGTGTGAATGCTTGTAACATTTTATCTGTGACTGTGGGATTTCCAAGTCCGTGGCCCCGGGAGACCAGATGGCTACCAAGCCTGGCGCCACTGAGTCTGCCCGGGACCCGGAGTTGAAAGCCTGGGGGATGCCAAGGTGTTAGGACAGGAGGAGTACTGCAGTTATACCCAAGTACCTCCGTCCTGGGCTAACATAGGGGTATCCGGTGACCATTTGCCCTGCCCCAGACTCTGCGGAGCCCGGACAGCAGGGGGGATGGATATACTAAGAGGCAGAGGTGCCAGGTTGACGCATGCCCCTTAGCAGAATCCAAATCGGTGCCCGCCCGGCTTCAGAATACCGGCAAATCGGTGATAGGCTGGCAGGAGAATTCCCGCGCGCTGATTGGCTGTAGTGGTTTCTGAATTGGACTCTAAAACCTATAAGAAACCTTGCAGCTAATCAGGACCTCATATTCCAAGCGCCAAACCATCAGCGGCAAATTCAAGATCCCAAAAAGATTCTCTGTGAGAAATAGACGCGCGCCGGCTTCAGAGATTTCAGAAGTTTCTAAGTCCCGCTTTCGTAGCGGTCGTGGCTGGGATTGTACCGAAATCAGTTCCAGGACTTTCATGAGTACCTCCCGGTCATGGGAAAGGACTCCTACAGAGGTCAGTTGTTAACATTTCGTTCCAAGAAAGTGTATTTTGTTAACCCCGTTCCCAGTAAGTGTGTTAACCCTGCAAATTGTGTTACATTGTGTGTGTGTCTTTTACTGGAATAAATTACCATTTATTTTACCTCCTTGCTTTGCTCAATCAATGATCCCGCTATAAAAGTGTTAATAACCCTTGTCTCCCGTGACAGTGGGACTGACACTTCAACCCATTAACCACGTCCTGTCATTAGGTCACTTTGCCCCTACGTGGGACTGACCCTTCAACCCATTAAGTGTCATTAGGTCACTTTGTTCTTTGCCATGGCTAGTATACGTTGTGTCCCCACGCTTGCAGTGACAGGGATATAGGGGGATATAGGGTAACACACTCCCATACGGGATCAGTCCTCTCACCTCCGGAGTGATCTTCTGCAGAGACGGCAGCTTAATATCCAGCGAGTGGTTCCCAGCGGGGCCCTGTGAGCAGAGGAAGGAGCGCCGCAGGCCGCAGTACGTGCCGGGCACAGAACTCCTCTCCCAGCTCCCGTCATCATCATCATCCACTCCGTTATAATAAGAGTAATCGTCATCCGATTCTAAATGCGAGAGATGGGGCACTGAGTGTGTGACACTGGCCCCTCCCCCGCAGGAATGCACGGACCCCCCCTTCCCCCACAGGAATGCACGGACCCACCGCAGGGTGGCCCCTCCCCCGAATGGCGGCCCCTCCCCCCGCAGGAATGCACGCCCCCCCGCAGGGCGCGGCACGGACCCCCCCCTCGCAGGGCACGGACCACCCCTTTCCCCCACTGGGCGCGGACCCCCACCCGCAGGGTGCGGATCCCTCTCCCCCTCCCCCGCAGGGTGACACAGTGACACAGGCAGAAGGGAGCTATGAGTCTGTCCCTCCCCCGGCAGGGTGACACTGACACAGACAGAAGGGAGCTATGAGTCTGTCCCTCCCCCTCTCCCCACAGGGTGACACAGTGACACAGACAGAAGGGAGCTATGAGACTGTCCCTCCCCCGCAGGGTGACACAGACAGAAGGGAGCTATGACACTGTCTCTCCCCCCGCAGGGTGACACAGTGACACAGGCAGAAGGGAGCTATGAGTCTGTCCCTCCCCCGGCAGGGTGACACAGTGACACAGACAGTAGGGAGCTATAAGTCTGCCCCCCCCCCCTCTCCCCACAGGGTGACACAGTGACACAGACAGAAGGAGCTATGAGTCTGTCCCTCCCCCCGCAGGGTGACACAGTGACACAGGCAGAAGGGAGCTATGAGTCTGTCCCTCCCCCCGCAGGGTGACACAGTGACACAGACAGAAGGGAGCTATGAGTCTGTCCCTCCCCCCCGCAGGGTGACACAGTGACACAGACAGAAGGGAGCTATGAGCCTGTCCCTCTCCCCGCAGGGTGACACAGTGACACAGACAGAAGGGAGCTATGAGCCTGTCCCTCCCCCGCAGGGTGACACAGTGACAGACAGAAGGGAGCTATGTGCCTGTCCCTCCCCCCGCAGGGTGACACAGTGACACAGACAGAAGGAGCTATGAGTCTGTCCCTCCCCCCGCAGGGTGACACAGTGACACAGGCAGAAGGGAGCTATGAGTCTGTCCCTCCCCCCGCAGGGTGACACAGTGACACAGACAGAAGGGAGCTATGAGGCTGTCCCTCCCCCCGCAGGGTGACACAGTGACACAGGCAGAAGGGAGCTATGAGTCTGTCCCTCCCCCCGCAGAGTGACACAGACAGAAGGGAGCTATGAGCCTCCCCCTCCAGAGTGACACAGTGACACAGGCAGAAGGGAGCTATGAGTCTGTCCCTCCCCCCGCAGGGTGACACAGACAGAAGGGAGCTATGAGTCTGTCCCTCCCCCGCAGGGTGACACAGTGACACAGACAGAAGGGAGCTATGAGCCTGTCCCTCCCCCGCAGGGTGACACAGTGACACAGACAGAAGGGAGCTATGAGCCTGTCCCTCCCCCGCAGGGTGACACAGTGACACAGACAGAAGGGAGCTATGAGCCTGTTCCTCCCCCGCAGGGTGACACAGTGACACAGACAGAAGGTGTGATGGATTGGATAAAATGCCTATTTCTTCATCTGTAATGTGTACCTCGCTATGCCTATGATCCTTACTCAAAATGGCTACCGCAGCTCCCCCTCCCATCGAGTATGGAAGATGGCGCCCAACCCGGAACTACACCCAAAGCTGATGTGTCCACTAAACTACAATAACAAGACCATACAAGGACATGACCTAACAAGAACCAATGAGACACTGACATGTTCATTTGCACACGGCCCTTAGACCCTTAGATAAGACAGCCCCTTCTTGCATACAATCTCTGCCCTGAGCCCCTATATAAGAAAACACGGGCTGTAACAATAAAGGAAGCATTATCATTCTGAACTTGGTGTCAGTGTGATTCTTCTCGTGCATGCACTACCTACATAGGAAACAATTTGGACGGGGTCAGATACTCTGCAGACATCTGGTCTGATCTAACACAGCTGGCGCCCAACGTGGGGCTCCGGGCTGTGAACCAACAGACAGCCCTGGACAGAGGGACCGAGGTGGACCAAATACGGACGCGGCAGGAGATTGATCACCTCTGGAGTACGGTAAGATAACATTTATTATCTACCGATACGCACTGTCTCCGCTGTTGGTCTATTTCTGTGTCTCATACGGCTCTCCGAAGGTCACCAAAAGACAGGTAGATATCTTGCCCGGAGCCCGTTTTAAACTCGAACCTGTTACCTAGACTATCGGTCACCCGGTATATGTTTATACGTGTTAGTCGGTGCCGCAAGTGGGAGATCGAAGTGGAGTGGGATTTTTGCCGGCCGACTTGGGGTCTTGTCATTGTACGTTATAAACTTGGTGGAAGGAGGGGAATGGGGAAGGGAAAGTCAGACAGAGAGGAACACAATTTTCCCGGTAGTGACAGCGCGGTGTGCGCGTTGCGGAGGGAGGAGTGTTGAGGTGCGTGTTACGGTTGGTAACAGCGCGGTACTCTGCCGACTAATTCCTGAACAACCTTTTCCTCTCTCTCGTAATCAAGTGGCATGTCATGTCCAAAATGTGTTTGTGGATTAATGTTGGGAATTCATGAGGACGGGTGGGGATTGTTGAGAGGAAAAGAGGAAGGATATAGCCCACAGTTACTTGGGCGACAACCCCTAGACGTTAAGCTGCCCGAACTGGTTTTCCGCGTTAACGTACGCTTTACAGTAAAAAAGAAAGTGAGAAAAAGAGAGTGAAGAAACTCGGATTCAAGTTGGGTGGCCCATAAAGTGTAAAACATGGGAGCACAGGCGAGTAAGACAGAGAAAGGAGTCTTAGCCTACCACCTAGTGGCCGAGAGAGAGGGAAAGGAGTATGTTAAGAAAGCAAGTAGGCTGTTTAAAGTATGTGGAATTAGCACAGGGAAAGGCAGATTCCAGCCAGAAGAGTGGCGAAAAATATTGAAAGAAAAGAGAGGAATGTTGAGTGATAACAACCTGCTGAAGACAGCGGAAGCCTGGTTTAATGTCGCCAAGGCTGTCCACAGAGAAAAATGGACCGAGCAGGAGATAGAAAAGGGAGGGAAGGTTGTGTTTCTCTATCACCCTTGCGGCGACTGTACAAGTGACCCCACTGAAAAAGACCAACCCCCACCCTATGCTGGTGCTGACCCACCCCCCTGGACATGTGTGAGGTGTGGCACCCGAAATCCCCAATGCCGGGAAGATTGTTATAATTGTGTTGCGCAGCGCCTCCGTGTGACTGATTCACCCGTACTCACTCCTTTGTTACCTTCGCTCCCAGCTCCAGCAGCACCCCCACCTATACAACCCACTACCCCGCCCACGGATGACAAACCAACCTCGACTGCCCATGTAGCACAACTATATCCTGTACTGCAGGCGGGCGGTTCCTATTACACCCCAACTACGCCCCTAATGCCAGCCCTTTCACCCCAACCACTGCCCCAGCGGGAGGGATTCAAGTCTACCCCGACACAACAATAGCACACAGACCCAGCAGCAGTGTCCACTACAGTGCGCCTGATAGTTTTGACTCAGATGTTGAGTCACAGGCCGCTGCGCAGGAGGCGAACATGACCTGGAACACCAACCCCAGACCCCCCCCCTGTACCCGACCGCGGCCCAAGGTTATATGGGCAGACGACCAAGCAGGTAGAAGGCGCCCCAACAATGTATGTCACCTTCCCTCCCCCCCCCCCCAAGCCTCCTCCCTGGTAACCACCCTACCAGACCCGGAGAAACAACCTATGCCCTTTTATCGTAGAGTGGCCCAGATCCAAAAAACGTACTCGGCAGCTTGACGGGATTTGGTTAGTTTATGCGAAATTAAGGCGGGGGAAGCATACTGGCCCATAATGGAAAAAAGCCTGACGGACGCTATGGTGACAGGCGATGATACATATGCCTCCGGGGTGTACTTTTGTGACCAATTACGTGACTGGGCCAGGGAAAAGCTGGCTGACCAAGCCACCAATATACAGGATGTGACTCAGGAAAAAGGGGAATCAGTGGAGAAATTCCATATCAGACTATCCCAGGTTTTTTCCGATTTAGGCTTTACCCCCTACAACAAAGCCCATAGTCATATGTTATCTGCTGCATTTGTAGCCGGACTCGAGGCACCCATTCGGAAAGGTTTCATTATGGCACGACCAGAATTCCGGGTACTCCCTCTAGGTACCCTTTTGTTGGTAGCGAAGGGTCTTGAATCAAGTCAGGCCCTGAAGAAAACCACCCCTATTATGTTGGCGGAGAATGTCTCTGCCCCCACTTATGGCCAAGGTTACAATCATGTGCAGTATGAGCCACGGCCACCTCCCACTTGTTTTAATTGCGGCCAGGCCGGCCATTTTAAAAGGAACTACACGGCACCTAGACGCCCCCGCAGGAATCAATATAACCCCGGAAACAGTCATTCCCAGTGGGATCAGGGCAGGGACAATCACTACCCCGATGACCAGCTACCTCCCCGTCAAATGCCCTTTCAGCCCACCAATCATGGTGGGGACCAGCCCCGCTAGGAATCCAGCAAGCCTGTGTCAACCCCCCTTCTAGCCGTAGCCGCCCGGGAAGGATAAGGTCCCCTAGCCCAGGTTATAATACCCATAGAAGGTCACCTCACCCCCTTCCTGGTAGACACAGGTGCAGCCAGGAGTGTAATTAGAGCTGCAGACATACCCGACCCTTCCTATTTGTCTGATATTGATGTTTCATGTGTGGGGGTAGATGGCACACCGCGCTCTAGCCCATTAACACGACCCCTGCAGATAGGTCCCTACCCTGAACTATTTGCACGATTTGTAGTTTCCTCTAACTGCCCGCTTAATCTGCTTGGCGCTGATGTTTTATCCAGGTTACAGGCCTCCATAATATTCTCCGAGGACGACACCATTGATGTAACCTCCCCGCTCTGGGAGTCAGATGTCTCTGCCCTTTGTTCCCTTCCGATACTTTTGGCATTAGCGGACAAACCCTCAGCTGCCAGTATACCACCCGCTGTCATGGATAGGATCCCGTCCAAATTATGGTCCACCGGCCCTGAGGATATCGGGCACTTAACGGTACCACCCATTGTTGTACAGCTCAAACAAGGGGCCCCGCTTCCCCGTAAACCGCAACACCCACTAAAGATAGCACAAGCTGATGCTATCACGAAACATGTTAAGGCTCACCTTGCAAATGGCGCTTTAATACCTTGCACCTCACCCTGCAATACCCCTCTTTTCCCTGTAAAGAAAGGCACCGCGAAAGGTGAACCTGATAAGTATAGAATGGTTCAAGATCTTCGAGCAGTAAAAGATGCAACCATTGTACGATGTTTTAACAACAAATCTTTTCCAGATGACCCCAGAGGCTTCCAAGAATTTCACTGTTCTCAAACAGGTAATATCCTCTGCCCCTGCCTTGGGCCTCCCAGACTATGATTTACCCTTCAAGCTTTTCGTATCAGAAAAGAAATGGACATGCAACTGGAGTGTTAACACTGCCACACGCTGGCCGATGTCGACCTATTGGTTATTACTCCAGCCGTCTCGACGCTGTGGCTCGTGGTGGACCGTCCTGTCTTTGCTGCTCAAGCACTGCTGGATAAAACTTCGGATATCGTTCTAGGGCATGACCTCATTCTCCTGGCACCACATGACATTGCTGCTTTTCTCAATCAGACACAGCCAAAACATCTGTCCGCTGCCAGACACCTCAGGTTGCAATGCTCGCTTTTCATTCCAGACAATGTCACACTTCTCCGATGCCAAGTGCTTAACCCCTCCACTCTTCTTCCACTTCCCGAGGGGGGAGATGTGCAGGGACACGAACAAGAACAAAGCACAGCTGGAGTCGACCTACCCCATGATTGCTTCGAACTCATGAAGCTAGAAACAGCTCATCTGCCCATGGTGAGTGAAACGCCGATACAGAACCCAGATCTAATCCTGTTTGTGGATGGTTCTTGATATGCTGATCAACAAGGCACCTACCATACGGGTTATGCTGTTACCACAGACTCTGTGGTCCTACTGGCAAGCACACTACTGTCAACAGCATTCGCACAAGAGGCTGAACTACAAGCTCTCACTGCAGCGTGTAAACTGGCAGAAGGACAAACGGCGAATATTTACACTGACTCTAGATATGCTTTTGGTGTAGCACACGATTTTGGCGTCATTTGGCAAACCAGGGGATTTCTGACAGCAGCAGGAACACCAGTGAAACACAGCTCAGCTATACAAGCTCTGATGGACGCCCTACTCCTTCCAAGCCATGTGGCCATCCTAAAGGTAAAAGCCCATAGGAAACTGAACACAGAGAAGCCAGAGGAAATCATCTGGCGGATGCCGCGGCAAAACAAGCTGCCAGCGGGATACGAGAAGTGGAAGATCGAGTGGACACGACAAGGATGGTTCCGTTAATGCAGAACCTCCCAGTAAATCGAGAATATCTGAAGAAGTTGCAAGAATCTGCAACAAAGGAAGAAAAGAAAAGGAAAGCTGGAAGAAAAGAGGTGCATCACCCCAAGAAGAAATTTACGAGTACAAAAATAAACTTTGTCTGCCACGGGCACTGTATCCTGTTGTGGTACAATGGGCACATGGAGCAGCACATCTCTCGAAGACTTTTATGAATGCACTGATCGACAAATACTATGTGGCGCCTGGAATTACCCCAATGACTAGTAATTTCTGCAAATCATGTACAATTTGTGCAAAGTGTAACCCAGGACGTGTGGAAAAACCACCGCAGAAACACCTTGCAAGGCCCTTATACCCTTTCCAGCGTATCCAGATTGACCATATTCAGATGCCAAAGTCGGGCCGTTTTGAATACAGTATGCGTTAGTAATTGTAGATATGTTTTCAGGATGGCCAGAAGCCTATCCTGTCACCAATCTCACTGCGAAAACAACAGCAAAAAAACTCCTGACAGAGGTGGTTTGTAGATATGGGGTACCTGAAGTAATAGAAAGCGACCAAGGCCCCGCTTTCACTGCTACGCTAGCTAAAGAAATTTGGTCCGCGCTAGGGACAACCCTTGCTTTCCACACCCCATACCATCCCTAGAGTAGCGGAAAGGTAGAAAGAATGAATGGACAGGAAACAAATATGCCCTGGCCAGATAGTCTACCCATTGCATTGTTCAGTGTTCGATACACCCCAAGAGGGGAACATGCTCTATCCCCATTTGAGATACTGTTTGGTACTGCCCCCAAACTTGGTTGTTACTACCCACGGCAGTTACAAATGCAGTCTGATGTTTTGACCAAATATGTAACTGCCTTAGCGCAAGAACTAACCAATATATATCGACGAGTGTTTTCTTCTATTCCAGATCCAGATCTAGATACCGGGACTCATAGACTCGTGCCCGGAGACTGGGTACTCGTGAAGAAATTTGTAAGGAAAAACTCCCTAGAGCCCAGATATGATGGTCCTTCCCAAGTTCTGTTGACCACAGCCACATCAGTCAAACTAGCAGGCAAGAACACCTGGATACACGCCTCTCATTGCAAGAAGGTTCCAGCTCCCAACGAGGACACCTCAGAAGGAAAATGATTCTATATATCCTTTGCTTGTTGGGTCTGGGGGGCACAAGAGGTTGCTATCACCCAACATGAAGGGGCAGTCACGTTTTGGTATCATTCATTCAATACTTATGTAGCTACCTTCTCCTTTGATTATTGTAATATAGTCAGCTGCCCCTCAACACATTGGCAATGTAATCTATACGGCGATTCCGGTTCCAGGTCCACCTATGTATGTGTAACGGATTCCCACTGGGACAGGAATGTGATTACTGGGGAGCAGTAGGATGGAACACGGGAACAGATTGGGGATACCGACCACAAAATGGCCTAGCAAGGAAGGTCAGAAATGGCAAGTCTCTAATTAGTCGGATGACCTTGCTAAAAACCGGTACATGTCTAGTCAGTGGTGAGACGGGTAAAATAATGAAACTCACACTAACTATAGAAAACCCAAGCCCCGGGGACGTTGGTGTATATGTTCTAGGGACTTGGATGAAAGGAGGTACAAGGGGGGCCTACGGGAAGTTCAAAATACAGGATATGTATAATTCCAAAGATTGACAGATGTCAAACCCTTAAAACCCCAAGCCAGAGAAAAAAACCCTTAAAACACATTTCCATACATTGGAAAACATGGTGGCAATAGCTAACCCCACATTTGAGGATACTATGGCCACGGAAACTGGATTCTCTGACACCAATTTGTGGCTTGAATGGATGCGATATAGTGCAAACAGTCATAATAGATCCAATTGTTATGTCTGTGGTAGTGCTAGACCCCATTTGGGCACAGTGCCCCTCAATATCCCAGAGGACAGTGAGGACTGTTTCCTCAGTTTATTCACCAACACCTCCACTGACCACACCTCCTGTGAAGTCTGGAAAAGAGAATACCCTATAATCACAAAGGCACCCCGGCCTGAGGAAGGGATTACAATATACCAGGGGAACTACACCTGTTATGCTAACCACTACCATAAAGGTAGATTTTTGGGTAATTTCACCTTTGGATATTGTTCTAAATATAGTCATCTCTCCGGAACACTGGTCCAGAACCAGGTCCAATCATTAGGCGATATCTATTGGATATGTGGGGATCTAAAGATTCGGACCAGATTAGAAGGGAACTGGACTGGAGAGTGCGCCCTAGCAAAAGTCCCGATGCCCTTACATATTCTCGCAGACCATTCCCCAGACAATAACGTCCCTACAACACACCACCACACCCAACGCTCCACCCTCCCCGGTAGTTTTGACCCTCATGTTTATATCGATGCTATAGGAGTCCCGAGGGGGGTGCCCGACCAGTTTAAAGCCAGGGACCAGGTTATAGCGGGATTTGAATCTCTGATTCCCATAGTTACCATCAATAAAAACGTTGATTAGATTAATTATGTGTATTACAACCAACAACGGTTTGTCAATTACACCACAGATGCATTACAAGGTATTGCGGACCAATTAGCTCCAACATCTTATATGACCTTCCAGAATAGAATGGCTTTAGATATGATTCTAGCCGAGAAGGGAGGTGTTTGCAAGATGATTGAGAATACGGGAACCTGTTGTACCTACATTCCCAATAACACCGGCCCCAATGGTAAAGTCACATTAGCCATTAAGAAATTAGAAGAACTGTCAATTGAACTCAAGAAGAATTCCGGGATTACTGACCCATGGGACCAGTATTTTGGTTGGCTAACAGGATGGAAAAAGATTCTTGCCCAAATAGGCATCGCAATAGTTATTATTTTTGTTTTGTTTGTGATTATTGTCTGCTGTGTTCTCCCATGTTTTAAAAAGTTCATGCCCAAAGCTGTTGACAATAGCACTCCTACCTTTTTTCTGCAGTCAGATAATAATACTCCACTCTGGGAAGATGGTCCATTTACCCCGTTACAGTCCCTCCCAGTTAAGTACAATAGTATAAACCCATAGGGACAGCATCTGACTTCCTTATGTGCAAAGTCTGTGGCAAGGGGGGTCATGGACAAGCCATGACTCGTCTAACGTACAGCACAAAAGAGTTCCCAGGCACATCCGGACAGATGAGTTAGTATACCAATAGGGACAGACTCAGAAATAGACATTTCAAGGGGGGACTGTGATGGATTGGATAAAATGCCTATTTCTTCATCTGTAATGTGTACCTCGCTATGCCTATGATCCTTACTCAAAATGGCTACCGCAGATCCCCCTCCCATCGAGTATGGAAGATGGCGCCCAACCCGGAACTACACCCAAAGCTGATGTGTCCACTAAACTACAATAACAAGACCATACAAGGACATGACCTAACAAGAACCAATGAGACACTGACATGTGCATTTGCACACAACCCTTAGATAAGATAGCCCCTTTTTGCATACAATCTCTCCCCTGAGCCCCTATATTAGAAAACGCGGGCTGTAACAATAAAGGAAGCATTATCATTCTGAACTTGGTGTCAGTGTGATTCTTCTCGTGCATGCACTACCTACATAGGAAACAATTTGGACAGGGACAGATACTCTGCAGACGTTTGGTCTGATCTAACACAAAGGGAGCTATGAGACTGTCCCTCCCCCGCAGGGTGACACAGTGACACAGACAGAAGGGAGCTATGAGTCTGTCCCTCCCCCCACAGGGTGACACAGTGACACAGACAGAAGGGAGCTATGAGCCTGTCCCTCCCCCCACAGAGTAACACAGTGACACAGACAGAAGGGAGCTATGAGTCTGTCCCTCCCCCCGCAGGGTGACAGAGTGACACAGACAGAAGGGAGCTATGAGTCTGTCCCTCCCCCCGCAGGGTGACACAGTGACACAGACAGAAGGGAGCTATGAGTCTGTCCCTCCCCCCGCAGGGTGACACAGTGACTCAGACAGAAGGGAGCAATGAGTCTGTCCCTCCCCCCGCAGGGTGACACAGTGACTCAGACAGAAGGGAGCAATGAGTCTGTCCCTCCCCCCGCAGGGTGACACAGTGACACAGTGACACAGACAGAAGGGAGGTACACACACTTACAGCACAAACATATTAATAATAATACAAAGATACACTGACCAATCTCTCGCGGCCAAACATCGCTCTTCCTCGTACTGACCGCACTAATTTCTGACATCTTCATATATCTAATCACATCATCAAGTTCCTACAGAACAAGGGGAGAAACGTTATAGGGGGAGGAACCTGTAATAGAGAGAGATAGGTACAGGACAGTTATAGGGGGAGGGGTCCTGTAATAGAGGAGAGATAGGTACAGGACAGTTATAGGGGAGGGGTCCCTGTAATAGAGGAGGGATAGGTACAGGACAGTTATAGGGGGAGGGGTCCCTGTAATAGAGGAGAGATAGGTACAGGACAGTTATAGGGGGAGGGGTCCCTGTAATAGAGGAGAGACAGGTACAGGACAGTTATAGGGGGAGGGGTCCCTGTAATAGAGGAGAGATAGGTACAGGACAGTTATAGGGGGAGGGGTCCCTGTAATAGAGGAGAGATAGGTACAGGACAGTTATAGGGGAGGGGTCCCTGTAATAGAGGAGAGATAGGTACAGGACAGTTATAGGGGGAGGGGTCCCTGTAATAGAGAGATAGGTACAGGACAGTTATAGGGGGAGGGGTCCTGTAATAGAGAGATAGGTACAGGACAGTTATAGGGGGAGGGGTCCCTGTAATAGAGGAGAGATAGGTACAGGACAGTTATAGGGGGAGGGGTCCCTGTAATAGAGGAGGGATAGGTACAGGAAAGGTATAGGGGAGGGGTCTCTGTAATAGAGGAGAGATAGGTACAGGACAGTTATAGGGGGAGGGGTCCCTGTAATAGAGGAGAGATAGGTACAGGACAGTTATAGGGGGAGGGGTCCCTGTAATAGAGGAGAGATAGGTACAGGACAGTTATAGGGGGAGGGGTCCCTGTAATAGAGGAGAGATAGGTACAGGACAGTTATAGGGGGAGGGTCCCTGTAATAGAGGAGAGATAGGTACAGGACAGTTATAGGGGGAGGGGTCCCTGTAATAGAGGAGAGATAGGTACAGGACAGTTATAGGGGGAGGGGTCCCTGTAATAGAGGATAGATAGGTACAGGACAGTTATAGGGGGAGGGTCCCTGTAATAGAGAGATAGGTACAGGACAGTTATAGGGGGAGGGGTCCTGTAATAGAGAGATAGGTACAGGACAGTTATAGGGGGAGGGGTTCCTGTAATAGAGGAGAGATAGGTACAGGACAGTTATAGGGGGAGGGGTCCCTGTAATAGAGGAGGGATAGGTACAGGAAAGGTATAGGGGAGGGGTCTCTGTAATAGAGGAGAGATAGGTACAGGACAGTTATAGGGGGAGGGGTCCCTGTAATAGAGGAGAGATAGGTACAGGACAGTTATAGGGGGAGGGGTCCCTGTAATAGAGGAGAGATAGGTACAGGACAGTTATAGGGGAGGGGTCCCTGTAATAGAGGAGGGATAGGTACAGGACAGTTATAGGGGGAGGGGTCCCTGTAATAGAGGAGGGATAGGTACAGGACAGTTATAGGGGGAGGGGTCCCTGTAATAGAGGAGGGATAGGTACAGGACAGTTATAGGGGGAGGGGTCCCTGTAATAGAGGAGAGATAGGTACAGGACAGTTATAGGGGGAGGGGTCCCTGTAATAGAGGAGAGATAGGTACAGGACAGTTATAGGGGGAGGGGTCCCTGTAATAGAGGAGAGATAGGTACAGGACAGTTATAGGGGGAGGGGTCCCTGTAATAGAGGAGAGATAGGTACAGGACAGTTATAGGGGGAGGGGTCCCTGTAATAGAGGAGAGATAGGTACAGGACAGTTATAGGGGGAGGGGTCCCTGTAATAGAGGAGAGATAGGTACAGGACAGTTATAGGGGGAGGGGTCCCTGTAATAGAGGAGAGATAGGTACAGGACAGTTATAGGGGGAGGGTCCCTGTAATAGAGGAGGGATAGGTACAGGACAGTTATAGGGGAGGGGTCCCTGTAATAGAGGAGAGATAGGTACAGGACAGTTATAGGGGGAGGGGTCCCTGTAATAGAGGAGAGATAGGTACAGGACAGTTATAGGGGGAGGGGTCCCTGTAATAGAGGAGAGATAGGTACAGGACAGTTATAGGGGGGGGTCCTGTAATAGAGGAGGGATAGGTACAGGACAGTTATAGGGGGAGGGTCCCTGTAATAGAGGAGAGATAGGTACAGGACAGTTATAGGGGGGGGTCCCTGTAATAGAGGAGGGATAGGTACAGGACAGTTATAGGGGGAGGGGTCCTGTAATAGAGGAGAGATAGGTACAGGACAGTTATAGGGGGAGGGGTCCCTGTAATAGAGGAGAGATAGGTACAGGACAGTTATAGGGGGAGGGGTCCCTGTAATAGAGGAGAGATAGGTACAGGACAGTTATAGGGGGAGGGGTCCCTGTAATAGAGGAGAGATAGGTACAGGACAGTTATAGGGGGAGGGGTCCCTGTAATAGAGGAGAGATAGGTACAGGACAGTTATAGGGGGAGGGGTCCTGTAATAGAGGAGAGATAGGTACAGGACAGTTATAGGGGGAGGGGTCCCTGTAATAGAGGAGAGATAGGTACAGGACAGTTATAGGGGGAGGGGTCCCTGTAATAGAGGAGGGATAGGTACAGGACAGTTATAGGGGGAGGGGTCCTGTAATAGAGGAGAGATAGGTACAGGACAGTTATAGGGGGAGGGGTCCCTGTAATAGAGGAGAGATAGGTACAGGACAGTTATAGGGAGGGGGGGTCCCTGTAATAGAGGAGAGATAGGTACAGGACAGTTATAGGGGAGGGTCCTGTAATAGAGGAGAGATAGGTACAGGACAGTTATAGGGGGAGGGGTCCCTGTAATAGAGGAGGGATAGGTACAGGACAGTTATAGGGGGAGGGGTCCCTGTAATAGAGGAGAGATAGGTACAGGACAGTTATAGGGGGAGGGGTCCCTGTAATAGAGGAGAGACAGGTACAGGACAGTTATAGGGGGAGGGGTCCCTGTAATAGAGGAGGGATAGGTACAGGACAGTTATAGGGGGAGGGGTCCCTGTAATAGAGGAGAGATAGGTACAGGACAGTTATAGGGGGAGGGGTCCCTGTAATAGAGGAGAGACAGGTACAGGACAGTTATAGGGGGAGGGGTCCCTGTAATAGAGGAGAGACAGGTACAGGACAGTTATAGGGGGAGGGGTCCCTGTAATAGAGGAGAGATAGGTACAGGACAGTTATAGGGGGAGGGGTCCCTGTAATAGAGGAGAGATAGGTACAGGACAGTTATAGGGGAGGGGTCCCTGTAATAGAGGAGGGATAGGTACAGGACAGTTATAGGGGGAGGGGTCCCTGTAATAGAGGAGAGATAGGTACAGGACAGTTATAGGGGGAGGGGTCCCTGTAATAGAGGAGAGATAGGTACAGGACAGTTATAGGGGGAGGGGTCCCTGTAATAGAGGAGGGATAGGTACAGGACAGTTATAGGGGAGGGGTCCCTGTAATAGAGGAGAGATAGGTACAGGACAGTTATAGGGGGAGGGGCCCCTGTAATAGGGGAGAGATAGGTACAGGACAGTTATAGGGGGAGGGGTCCCTGTAATAGAGAGATAGGTACAGGACAGTTATAGGGGAGGGGTCCCTGTAATAGAGGAGAGATAGGTACAGGACAGTTATAGGGGGAGGGGCCCCTGTAATAGGGGAGAGATAGGTACAGGACAGTTATAGGGGGAGGGGTCCCTGTAATAGAGGAGAGATAGGTACAGGACAGTTATAGGGGGAGGGTCCCTGTAATAGAGGAGAGATAGGTACAGGACAGTTATACGGGGAGGGTCCCTGTAATAGAGGAGAGATAGGTACAGGACAGTTATAGGGGGGGGGTCCCTGTAATAGAGAGATAGGTACAGGACAGTTATAGGGGGAGGGGTCCCTGTAATAGAGAGATAGGTACAGGACAGTTATAGGGGGAGGGGTCCCTGTAATATAGGAGAGATAGGTACAGGACAGTTATAGGGGGAGGGGTCCCTGTAATAGAGGAGAGATAGGTACAGGACAGTTATAGGGGGAGGGTCCCTGTAATAGAGGAGAGACAGGTACAGGACAGTTATAGGGGGAGGGTCCTGTAATAGAGGAGAGATAGGTACAGGACAGTTATAGGGGGAGGGGTCCCTGTAATAGAGGAGGGATAGGTACAGGACAGTTATAGGGGGAGGGGTCCCTGTAATAGAGGAGAGATAGGTACAGGACAGTTATAGGGGGAGGGTCCCTGTAATAGAGGAGAGATAGGTACAGGACAGTTATAGGGGGAGGGTCCCTGTAATAGAGGAGAGATAGGTACAGGACAGTTATAGGGGGAGGGGTCCCTGTAATAGAGGAGAGATAGGTACAGGACAGTTATAGGGGGAGGGTCCCTGTAATAGAGGAGAGATAGGTACAGGACAGTTATAGGGGGAGGGGTCCCTGTAATAGAGGAGAGATAGGTACAGGACAGTTATAGGGGGAGGGGTCCCTATAATAGAGGAGAGATAGGTACAGGACAGTTATAGGGGGAGGGGTCCCTGTAATAGAGGAGATATAGGTACAGGACAGTTATAGGGGGAGGGGTCCCTGTAATAGAGGAGGGATAGGTACAGGACAGTTATAGGGGGGAGGGGTCCCTGTAATAGGGGAGAGATAGGTACAGGACAGTTATAGGGGGGGTCCCTGTAATAGAGGAGAGATAGGTACAGGACAGTTATAGGGGGGGGTCCCTGTAATAGAGGAGGGATAGGTACAGGACAGTTATAGGGGGAGGGGTCCCTGTAATAGAGGAGGGATAGGTACAGGACAGTTATAGGGGGAGGGTCCCTGTAATAGAGGAGGGATGGGTACAGGACAGTTATAGGGGGAGGGGTCCCTGTAATAGAGGAGAGATAGGTACAGGACAGTTATAGGGGGAGGGTCCCTGTAATAGAGGAGAGATAGGTACAGTGCAGTTATAGGGGGAGGGGTCCTGTAATAGAGGAGAGATAGGTACAGGACAGTTATAGGGGGAGGGGTCCCTGTAATAGAGGAGGGATAGGTACAGGACAGTTATAGGGGGAGGGGTCCCTGTAATAGAGGAGAGATAGGTACAGGACAGTTATAGGGGGAGGGGTCCCTGTAATAGAGGAGAGATAGGTACAGGACAGTTATAGGGGGAGGGGTCCCTGTAATAGAGGAGAGACAGGTACAGGACAGTTATAGGGGGAGGGGTCCCTGTAATAGGGGAGAGATAGGTACAGGACAGTTATAGGGGGAGGGGTCCCTGTAATAGAGGAGGGATAGGTACAGGACAGTTATAGGGGGAGGGGTCCCTCTAATAGAGGAGAGATAGGTACAGGACAGTTATAGGGGGAGGGGTCCCTGTAATAGAGGAAAGACAGGTACAGGACAGTTATAGGGGGAGGGGTCCCTGTAATAGAGGAGAGATAGGTACAGGACAGTTATAGGGGGGGGGGGCCTGTAATAGAGGAGGGATAGGTACAGGACAGTTATAGGGGGGGGGGGGTCCCTGTAATAGAGGAGGGATAGGTACAGGACAGTTATAGGGGGAGGGGTCCCTGTAATAGAGGAGAGATAGGTACAGGACAGTTATAGGGGGAGGGGACCCTGTAATAGAGGAGAGATAGGTACAGGACAGTTATAGGGGAGGGTCCCTGTAATAGAGGAGAGATAGGTACAGGACAGTTATAGGGGGAGGGGTCCCTGTAATAGAGGAGAGATAGGTAAAGGACAGTTATAGGGGGAGGGGTCCCTGTAATAGAGGAGAGATAGGTACAGGACAGTTATAGGGGGAGGGGTCCCTGTAATAGAGGAGATAGGTACAGGACAGTTATAGGGGGAGGGGTCCCTGTAATAGAGGAGAGATAGGTACAGGACAGTTATAGGGGGAGGGGTCCCTGTAATAGAGGAGAGATAGGTACAGGACAGTTATAGGGGAGGGGTCCCTGTAATAGAGGAGAGATAGGTACAGGACAGTTATAGGGGGAGGGGTCCCTGTAATAGAGGAGAGATAGGTACAGGACAGTTATAGGGGAGGGGTCCCTGTAATAGAGGAGAGATAGGTACAGGACAGTTATAGGGGGAGGGGTCCCTGTAATAGAGGAGAGATAGGTAAAGGACAGTTATAGGGGGAGGGGTCCCTGTAATAGAGGAGAGATAGGTACAGGACAGTTATAGGGGGAGGGGTCCCTGTAATAGAGGAGATAGGTACAGGACAGTTATAGGGGGAGGGGTCCCTGTAATAGAGGAGAGATAGGTACAGGACAGTTATAGGGGGAGGGGTCCCTGTAATAGAGGAGAGATAGGTACAGGACAGTTATAGGGGAGGGGTCCCTGTAATAGAGGAGGGATAGGTACAGGACAGTTATAGGGGGAGGGTCCTGTAATAGAGGAGAGATAGGTACAGGACAGTTATAGGGGGAGGGGTCCCTGTAATAGAGGAGAGATAGGTACAGGACAGTTATAGGGGGAGGGGTCCCTGTAATAGAGGAGAGATAGGTACAGGACAGTTATAGGGGAGGGGTCCTTGTAATAGAGGAGGGATAGGTACAGGACAGTTATAGGGGGAGGGGTCCCTGTAATAGAGGAGAGATAGGTACAGGACAGTTATAGGGGAGGGGTCCTTGTAATAGAGGAGGGATAGGTACAGGACAGTTATAGGGGGAGGGGTCCCTGTAATAGAGGAGAGATAGGTACAGGACAGTTATAGGGGGAGGGTCCCTGTAATAGAGGAGAGATACAGTAGGTACAGGACAGTTATAGGGGGAGGGGTCCCTGTAATAGAGGAGAGATAGGTACAGGACAGTTATAGGTGGAGGGGTCCCTGTAATAGAGGAGAGATTGGTACAGGACAGTTATAGGGGGGAGGGGTCCCTGTAATAGAGGAGAGATAGGTACAGGACAGTTATAGGGGGAGGGGTCCCTGTAACAGAGGAGGGATAGGTACAGGACAGTTATAGGGGGAGGGTCCCTGTAATAGAGGAGAGATAGGTACAGGACAGTTATAGGGGGAGGGGTCCCTGTAATAGAGGAGGGATAGGTACAGGACAGTTATAGGGGGAGGGGCCCTGTAATAGAGGAGAGATAGGTACAGGACAGTTATAGGGGGAGGGGTCCCTGTAATAGAGGAGAGATAGGTACAGGACAGTTATAGGGGAGGGGTCCCTGTAATAGAGGAGAGATAGGTACAGGACAGTTATAGGGGGAGGGTCCCTGTAATAGAGGAGAGATAGGTACAGGACAGTTATAGGGGGAGGGTCCCTGTAATAGAGGAGAGATAGGTACAGGACAGTTATAGGGGGAGGGGTCCCTGTAATAGAGGAGAGATAGGTACAGGACAGTTATAGGGGGAGGGGTCCTGTAATAGAGCAGGGATAGGTACAGGACAGTTATAGGGGGAGGGGTCCCTGTAATAGAGGAGAGATAGGTACAGGACAGTTATAGGGGGAGGGGCCCTGTAATAGAGGAGGGATAGGTACAGGACAGTTATAGGGGGAGGGTCCCTGTAATAGAGGAGAGATAGGTACAGGACAGTTATAGGGGGAGGGGTCCCTGTAATAGAGGAGAGATAGGTACAGGACAGTTATAGGGGGAGGGGTCCCTGTAATAGAGGAGAGATAGGTACAGGACAGTTATAGGGGGAGGGTCCTGTAATAGAGGAGAGATAGGTACAGGACAGTTATAGGGGGAGGGGTCCCTGTAATAGAGGAGAGATAGGTACAGGACAGTTATAGGGGGAGGGGTCCTGTAATAGAGGAGGGATAGGTACAGGACAGTTATAGGGGGGGAGGGTCCCTGTAATAGAGGAGGGATAGGTACAGGACAGTTATAGGGGGAGGGCCCCTGTAATAGAGGAGAGATAGGTACAGGACAGTTATAGGGGGAGGGGTTCCTGTAATAGAGGAGAGATACAGTAGGTACAGGACAGTTATAGGGGGAGGGGTCCCTGTAATAGAGGAGAGATAGGTACAGGACAGTTATAGCGGGAGGGGTCCCTGTAATAGAGGAGAGATAGGTACAGGACAGTTATAGGGGGAGGGGTCCCTGTAATAGAGGAGAGACAGGTACAGGACAGTTATAGGGGGAGGGGTCCCTGTAATAGAGGAGAGATACAGTAGGTACAGGACAGTTATAGGGGGAGGGGTCCCTGTAATAGAGGAGAGATAGGTACAGGACAGTTATAGGGGGAGGGGTCCCTGTAATAGAGGAGAGATAGGTACAGGACAGTTATAGGGGAGGGGTCCCTGTAAGAGGAGGGATAGGTACAGGACAGTTATAGGGGGAGGGGTCCCTGTAATAGAGGAGAGATAGGTACAGGACAGTTATAGGGGGAGGGTCCCTGTAATAGAGGAGGGATAGGTACAGGACAGTTATAGGGGGAGGGGTCCCTGTAATAGAGGAGAGATAGGTACAGGACAGTTATAGGGGGAGGGGTCCCTGTAATAGAGGAGAGATAGGTACAGGACAGTTATAGGGGGAGGGATCCCTGTAATAGAGGAGAGATAGGTACAGGACAGTTATAGGGGGAGGGGTCCTGTAATAGAGGGGTGATAGGTACAGGACAGTTATAGGGGGAGGGGTCCCTGTAATAGAGGAGAGATAGGTACAGGACAGTTATAGGGGGAGGGGTCCCTGTAATAGAGGAGGGATAGGTACAGGACAGTTATAGGGGGAGGGGTCCCTGTAATAGAGGAGAGATAGGTACAGGACAGTTATAGGGGGAGGGTCCCTGTAATAGAGGAGAGATAGGTACAGGACAGTTATAGGGGGAGGGGTCCCTGTAATAGAGGAGAGATAGGTACAGGACAGTTATACGGGGAGGGTCCCTGTAATAGAGGAGAGATAGGTACAGGACAGTTATAGGGGGGGGGGTCCCTGTAATAGAGAGATAGGTACAGGACAGTTATAGGGGGAGGGGTCCCTGTAATAGAGGAGAGATAGGTACAGGACAGTTATAGGGGGAGGGGTCCCTGTAATATAGGAGAGATAGGTACAGGACAGTTATAGGGGGAGGGGTCCCTGTAATAGAGGAGAGATAGGTACAGGACAGTTATAGGGGGAGGGGTCCCTGTAATAGAGGAGAGATAGGTACAGGACAGTTATAGGGGGAGGGGTCCCTGTAATAGAGGAGAGATAGGTACAGGACAGTTATAGGGGAGGGGTCCCTGTAATAGAGGAGAGATAGGTACAGGACAGTTATAGGGGGAGGGTCCCTGTAATAGAGGAGAGATAGGTACAGGACAGTTATAGGGGGAGGGGTCCCTGTAATAGAGGAGAGATAGGTACAGGACAGTTATAGGGGGAGGGATCCCTGTAATAGAGGAGAGATAGGTACAGGACAGTTATAGGGGGAGGGGTCCCTGTAATAGAGGAGAGATAGGTACAGGACAGTTATACGGGGAGGGTCCCTGTAATAGAGGAGAGATAGGTACAGGACAGTTATAGGGGAGGGGTCCCTGTAATAGAGGAGAGATAGGTACAGGACAGTTATAGGGGGGGGGGGGTCCCTGTAATAGAGGAGAGATAGGTACAGGACAGTTATAGGGGGAGGGGTCCCTGTAATAGAGGAGAGATAGGTACAGGACAGTTATAGGGGGAGGGATCCCTGTAATAGAGGAGAGATAGGTACAGGACAGTTATAGGGGGAGGGGTCCTGTAATAGAGGGGTGATAGGTACAGGACAGTTATAGGGGGAGGGGTCCCTGTAATAGAGGAGAGATAGGTACAGGACAGTTATACGGGGAGGGTCCCTGTAATAGAGGAGAGATAGGTACAGGACAGTTATAGGGGGGGGGTCCCTGTAATAGAGAGATAGGTACAGGACAGTTATAGGGGGAGGGGTCCCTGTAATAGAGAGATAGGTACAGGACAGTTATAGGGGGAGGGGTCCCTGTAATAGAGGAGAGATAGGTACAGGACAGTTATAGGGGGAGGGGTCCCTGTAATAGAGGAGAGATAGGTACAGGACAGTTATAGGGGGAGGGGTCCCTGTAATAGAGGAGAGATAGGTACAGGACAGTTATAGGGGAGGGTCCCTGTAATAGAGGAGAGATAGGTACAGGACAGTTATATGGGGAGGGGTCACTGTAATAGAGGAGAGATAGGTACAGGACAGTTATAGGGGGAGGGGTCCCTGTAATAGAGGAGAGATAGGTACAGGACAGTTATAGGGGGAGGGGTCCCTGTAATAGAGGAGAGATAGGTACAGGACAGTTATAGGGGAGGGGTCCCTGTAATAGAGGAGAGATAGGTACAGGACAGTTATAGGGGGAGGGTCCCTGTAATAGAGGAGGGATAGGTACAGGACAGTTATAGGGGGAGGGGTCCCTGTAATAGAGGAGAGATAGGTACAGGACAGTTATAGGGGGAGGGTCCCTGTAATAGAGGAGGGATAGGTACAGGACAGTTATAGGGGGAGGGTCCCTGTAATAGAGGAGGGATAGGTACAGGACAGTTATAGGGGGAGGGGTCCCTGTAATAGAGGAGAGATAGGTACAGGACAGTTATAGGGGGAGGGGTCCCTGTAATAGAGGAGAGATAGGTACAGGACAGTTATAGGGGAGGGTCCCTGTAATAGAGGAGAGATAGGTACAGGACAGTTATAGGGGGGGGGGGGCTGTAATAGAGGAGAGATAGGTACAGGACAGTTATAGGGGGAGGGGTCCCTGTAATAGAGGAGGGATAGGTACAGGACAGTTATAGGGGGAGGGGTCCCTGTAATAGAGGAGGGATAGGTACAGGACAGTTATAGGGGGAGGGGTCCCTGTAATAGAGGAGGGATAGGTACAGGACAGTTATAGGGGGAGGGGTCCCTGTAATAGAGGAGGGATAGGTACAGGACAGTTATAGGGGGAGGGGTCCCTGTAATAGAGGAGAGACAGGTACAGGACAGTTATAGGGGGAGGGGTCCCTGTAATAGGGGAGAGATAGGTACAGGACAGTTATAGGGGGAGGGGTCCCTGTAATAGAGGAGGGATAGGTACAGGACAGTTATAGGGGGAGGGGTCCCTGTAATAGAGGAGAGATAGGTACAGGACAGTTATAGGGGGAGGGGTCCCTGTAATAGAGGAGAGACAGGTACAGGACAGTTATAGGGGGAGGGGTCCCTGTAATAGAGGAGAGATAGAGGACAGTTATAGGGGGAGGGGTCCCTGTAATAGAGGAGAGATAGGTAAAGGACAGTTATAGGGGGAGGGGTCCCTGTAATAGAGGAGAGATAGGTACAGGACAGTTATAGGGGAGGGGTCCCTGTAATAGAGGAGGGATAGGTACAGGACAGTTATAGGGGGAGGGGTCCCTGTAATAGAGGAGGGATAGGTACAGGACAGTTATAGGGGGAGGGTCCCTGTAATAGAGGAGGGATAGGTACAGGACAGTTATAGGGGGAGGGGTCCCTGTAATAGAGGAGAGATAGGTACAGGACAGTTATAGGGGGGAGGGGTCCCTGTAATAGAGGAGAGATAGGTACAGGACAGTTATAGGGGAGGGGTCCCTGTAATAGAGGAGGGATAGGTACAGGACAGTTATAGGGGGAGGGTCCCTGTAATAGAGGAGAGATAGGTACAGGACAGTTATAGGGGGAGGGGTCCCTGTAATAGAGGAGAGATAGGTACAGGACAGTTATAGGGGGAGGGGTCCCTGTAATAGAGGAGAGACAGGTACAGGACAGTTATAGGGGGAGGGGTCCCTGTAATAGAGGAGAGATAGGTACAGGACAGTTATAGGGGGAGGGGTCCCTGTAATAGAGGAGAGATAGGTACAGGACAGTTATAGGGGGAGGTGTCTCTGTAATAGAGGAGAGATAGGTACAGGACAGTTATAGGGGGAGGGGTCCCTGTAATAGAGGAGAGATAGGTACAGGACAGTTATAGGGGAGGGGTCCCTGTAATAGAGGAGAGACAGGTACAGGACAGTTATAGGGGGAGGGGTCCCTGTAATAGAGGAGAGATAGGTACAGGACAGTTATAGGGGAGGGGTCCCTGTAATAGAGGAGAGATAGGTACAGGACAGTTATAGGGGGAGGGGTCCTGTAATAGAGGAGAGATAGGTACAGGACAGTTATAGGGGGAGGGTCCCTGTAATAGAGGAGAGATAGGTACAGGACAGTTATAGGGGGAGGGGTCCCTGTAATAGAGGAGGGATAGGTACAGGACAGTTATAGGGGAGGGTCCCTGTAATAGAGGAGAGATAGGTACAGGACAGTTATAGGGGGAGGGGTCCCTGTAATAGAGGAGAGATAGGTACAGGACAGTTATAGGGGGAGGGGTCCCTGTAATAGAGGAGAGACAGGTACAGGACAGTTATAGGGGGAGGGGTCCCTGTAATAGAGGAGAGATAGGTACAGGACAGTTATAGGGGGAGGGGTCCCTGTAATAGAGGAGAGATAGGTACAGGACAGTTATAGGGGGAGGGGTCCCTGTAATAGAGGAGAGATAGGTACAGGACAGTTATAGGGGAGGGGTCCCTGTAATAGAGGAGGGATAGGTACAGGACAGTTATAGGGGGAGGGGTCCCTGTAATAGAGGAGGGATAGGTACAGGACAGTTATAGGGGGAGGGGTCCCTGTAATAGAGGAGAGATAGGTACAGGACAGTTATAGGGGGAGGGGTCCCTGTAATAGAGGAGAGATAGGTACAGGACAGTTATAGGGGGAGGGGTCCCTGTAATAGAGGAGGATAGGTACAGGACAGTTATAGGGGAGGGGTCCCTGTAATAGAGGAGAGATAGGTACAGGACAGTTATAGGGGGAGGGGTCCCTGTAATAGAGGAGAGATAGGTACAGGACAGTTATAGGGGAGGGGTCCCTGTAATAGAGGAGAGATAGGTACAGGACAGTTATAGGGGGAGGGTCCCTGTAATAGAGGAGAGATAGGTACAGGACAGTTATAGGGGGAGGGGTCCCTGTAATAGAGGAGAGATAGGTACAGGACAGTTATAGGGGGAGGGGCCCTGTAATAGAGGAGAGATAGGTACAGGACAGTTATAGGGGAGGGGTCCCTGTAATAGAGGAGGGATAGGTACAGGACAGTTATAGGGGGAGGGTCCTTGTAATAGAGGAGAGATAGGTACAGGACAGTTATACGGGGAGGGTCCCTGTAATAGAGGAGAGATAGGTACAGGACAGTTATAGGGGGAGGGTCCTTGTAATAGAGGAGAGATAGGTACAGGACAGTTATACGGGGAGGGTCCCTGTAATAGAGGAGAGATAGGTACAGGACAGTTATAGGGGGGGGGGGGTCCCTGTAATAGAGAGATAGGTACAGGACAGTTATAGGGGGAGGGGTCCCTGTAATAGAGAGATAGGTACAGGACAGTTATAGGGGGAGGGGTCCCTGTAATATAGGAGAGATAGGTACAGGACAGTTATAGGGGGAGGGTCCCTGTAATAGAGGAGAGATAGGTACAGGACAGTTATAGGGGGAGGGGTCCCTGTAATAGAGGAGAGATAGGTACAGGACAGTTATAGGGGGAGGGTCCCTGTAATAGAGGAGAGATAGGTACAGGACAGTTATAGGGGGAGGGGTCCCTGTAATAGAGGAGAGATAGGTACAGGACAGTTATAGGGGGAGGGGTCCCTGTAATAGAGGAGAGATAGGTACAGGACAGTTATAGGGGCGAGGGGTCCCTGTAATAGAGGAGAGATAGGTACAGGACAGTTATAGGGGAGGGGTCCCTGTAATAGAGGAGGGATAGGTACAGGACAGTTATAGGGGGGGGTCCCTGTAATAGAGGAGAGATAGGTACAGGACAGTTATAGGGGGAGGGTCCCTGTAATAGAGGAGAGATAGGTACAGGACAGTTATAGGGTGAGGGGTCCCTGTAATAGAGGAGGGATAGGTACAGGACAGTTATAGGGGAGGGTCCCTGTAATAGAGGAGGGATAGGTACAGGACAGTTATAGGGGGAGGGGTCCCTGTAATAGAGGAGAGATAGGTACAGGACAGTTATAGGGGGAGGTCCCTGTAATAGAGGAGAGATAGGTACAGGACAGTTATACGGGGAGGGTCCCTGTAATAGAGGAGGGATAGGTACAGGACAGTTATAGGGGGAGGGTCCCTGTAATAGAGGAGAGATAGGTACAGGACAGTTATAGGGGGAGGGTCCTGTAATAGAGGAGAGATAGGTACAGGACAGTTATACGGGGGAGGGTCCCTGTAATAGAGGAGAGATAGGTACAGGACAGTTATAGGGGGGGGTCCTGTAATAGAGAGATAGGTAAGGACAGTTATAGGGGGAGGGGTCCCTGTAATAGAGGAGGATAGGTACAGGACAGTTATAGGGGGAGGGGTCCCTGTAATAGAGGAGAGATAGGTACAGGACAGTTATAGGGGGAGGGTCCCTGTAATAGAGGAGAGATAGGTACAGGACAGTTATAGGGGGAGGGGTCCCTGTAATAGAGGAGAGATAGGTACAGGACAGTTATAGGGGGAGGGGTCCCTGTAATAGAGGAGAGATAGGTACAGGACAGTTATAGGGGGAGGGGTCCCTGTAATAGAGGAGAGATAGGTACAGGACAGTTATAGGGGGAGGGGTCCCTGTAATAGAGGAGAGATAGGTACAGGACAGTTATAGGGGGAGGGGTCCCTGTAATAGAGGAGGATAGGTACAGGACAGTTATAGGGGGAGGGGTCCCTGTAATAGAGGAGAGATAGGTACAGGACAGTTATAGGGGGAGGGGTCCCTGTAATAGAGGAGAGATAGGTACAGGACAGTTATAGGGGGAGGGGTCCCTGTAATAGAGGAGAGATAGGTACAGGACAGTTATAGGGGGAGGGGTCCCTGTAATAGAGGAGGATAGGTACAGGACAGTTATAGGGGGAGGGGTCCCTGTAATAGAGGAGAGATAGGTACAGGACAGTTATAGGGGGAGGGGTCCCTGTAATAGAGGAGAGATAGGTACAGGACAGTTATAGGGGGAGGGGTCCCTGTAATAGAGGAGAGATAGGTACAGGACAGTTATAGGGGGAGGGGTCCCTGTAATAGAGGAGAGATAGGTACAGGACAGTTATAGGGGGAGGGGTCCCTGTAATAGAGGAGAGATAGGTACAGGACAGTTATAGGGGGAGGGGTCCCTGTAATAGAGGAGAGATAGGTACAGGACAGTTATAGGGGGAGGGGTCCCTGTAATAGAGGAGAGATAGGTACAGGACAGTTATAGGGGGAGGGGTCCCTGTAATAGAGGAGAGATAGGTACAGGACAGTTATAGGGGGAGGGTCCCTGTAATAGAGGAGAGATAGGTACAGGACAGTTATAGGGGGAGGGGTCCCTGTAATAGAGGAGAGATAGGTACAGGACAGTTATAGGGGGAGGGGTCCCTGTAATAGAGGAGAGATAGGTACAGGACAGTTATAGGGGGAGGGGTCCCTGTAATAGAGGAGAGATAGGTACAGGACAGTTATAGGGGGAGGGGTCCCTGTAATAGAGGAGAGATAGGTACAGGACAGTTATAGGGGAGGGGTCCCTGTAATAGAGGAGAGATAGGTACAGGACAGTTATAGGGGGAGGGGTCCCTGTAATAGAGGAGAGATAGGTACAGGACAGTTATACGGGGAGGGGTCCCTGTAATAGAGGAGAGATAGGTACAGGACAGTTATAGGGGAGGGGTCCCTGTAATAGAGGAGAGATAGGTACAGGACAGTTATAGGGGGAGGGGTCCCTGTAATAGAGGAGAGATAGGTACAGGACAGTTATAGGGGGAGGGGTCCCTGTAATAGAGGAGAGATAGGTACAGGACAGTTATAGGGGGAGGGGTCCCTGTAATAGAGGAGAGATAGGTACAGGACAGTTATACGGGGAGGGTCCCTGTAATAGAGGAGA
>NW_027454961.1:32500-51271 GCF_040206685.1 Ascaphus truei | reverse complement strand
CCCAACCACATTCTCAGCCCCGCTTACCCCAACCACATTCTCCCCCCCGCTACCCCAACCACATTCTCAGCCCCGCTTACCCCAACCACATTCTCCCCCCTGCTACCCCCCAACCACATTCTCCCCTCTGCTACCTCCAACCACATCCTCCCCCGCTACCCCAACCACATCCTCCCCCCGCTACCCCAACCACATCCTCCCCCCGCTACCCCAACCACATCCTCCCCCTGCTACCCCCAACCACATTCTCCCCCCCCCCCCGCTACCCAACCCATCCCCTGCTACCCCCAACCACATCCTCCCCCCCGCTACCCCAACCACATCCTCCCCCCGCTACCCCCAACCACATCCTCCCCCCCGCTACCCCAACCACATTCTCCCCCCCGCTACCCCAACCACATTCTCCCCCCTGCTACCCCCAACCACATTCTCCCCCCTGCTACCCCAACCACATCCTCCCCCCCGCTACCCCAACCACATCCTCCCCCTGCTACCCCAACCACATCCTCCCCCTGCTACCCCAACCACATTCTCCCCCCCGCTACCCCCAACCACATCCTCCCCCTGCTACCCCAACCACATTCCCCCCCCTGCTACCCCAACCACATTCCCCCCGCTACCCCAACCACATTCTCCCTGCTACCCCAACCACATTCTCCCCCCGCTACCCCAACCACATTCTCCCCCCCGCTACCCCAACCACATTCTTCCCCCCGCTACCCCAACCACATTCTCCCTCCCGCTACCCCAACCACATTCTCCTCCCCGCTACCCCAACCACATTCTCCCCCCCGCTACCCCCAACCACATTACCCCCAACCACATTCCCCTGCTACCCCCAACCACATTCTCCCTGCTACCCCAACCACATTCTCCCTGCTACCCCCAACCACATTCTCCCTGCTACCCCCAACCACATTCTCCCTGCTACCCCCAACCACATTCTCCCTGCTACCCCCAACCACATTCTCCCTGCTACCCCCAACCATATCCTCCCCCCTGCTACCCCAACCACATTCTCCCCCCCGCTACCCCAACCACATCCTCCCCCCCGCTACCCCCAACCACATCCTCCCCCCCCGCTACCCCCAACCACATTCTCCCCCCCCGCTACCCCAACCACATTCTCCCCCCCGCTACCCCCAACCACATCCTCCCCTCCGCTACATCCAACTACATTCTCCCCCCTGCTACCTCCAACCACATTCTCCCCCCCGCTACCCCCAACCACATTCTCCTCCCCGCTACCCCAACCACATTCTCCCCCCCGCTACCCCAACCACATCCTCCCCCCCCGCTACCCCCAACCACATCCTCCCCCCCCGCTACCCCCAACCACATTCTCCCCCCCCGCTACCCCCAACCACATTCTCCCCCCCCGCTACCCCCAACCACATCCTCCCTCCGCTACATCCAACTACATTCTCCCCCCTGCTACCTCCAACCACATTCTCCCCCCCGCTACCCCCAACCACATTCTCCCCCCGCTACCCCAACCACATCCTCCCCTCCGCTACCCCCAACCACATCCTCCCCCCCGCTACCCCCAACCACATCCTCCCCTCCGCTACCCCAACCACATTCTCCCCCCCCGCTACCCCCAACCACATCCTCCCCCCGCTACCCCCAACCACATCCTCCCCTCCGCTACCCCCAACCACATCCTCCCCTCCGCTACCCCAACCACATCCTCCCCCCCCCCCGCTACCCCCCAACCACATTCTCCCCCCTGCTACCCCCAACCACATCCTCCCCTCCGCTACCCCCAACCACATTCTCCCCCCTGCTACCCCCAACCACATTCTCCCCCCCGCTACCCCAACCACATTCTCCCCTCCGCTACATCCAACTACATTCTCCCCCCTGCTACCTCCAACCACATTCTCCCCCCCCGCTACCCCCAACCACATTCTCCCCCCCCGCTACCCCCAACCACATCCTCCCCCGCGCTACCCCCAACCACATTCTCCCCCCCGCTACCCCCAACCACATTCTCCCCCCCGCTACCCCCAACCACATCCTCCCCCGCGCTACCCCCAACCACATCCTCCCCCCCCGCTACCCCCAACCACATTCCCCCCGCTATCCCCAACTACATCCCCCCTGCTACCCCCAACTACATCCCCCCTGCTACCCCCAACCACATTCTCCCCCCTGCTACCCCCAACCACATTCTCCCCCCTGCTATCCCCAACCACATTCTCCCCCTGCTATCCCCAACCACATTCTCCCCCTGCTACCCCCAACCACATTCTCCCCCCTGCTACCCCCAACCACATTCTCCCCCCGCTACCCCAACCACATCCTCCCCCCCCGCTACCCCCAACCACATTCTCCCCCCCGCTACCCCCAACCACATTCTCCCCCCCGCTACCCCCAACCACATTCTCCCCCCTGCTACCCCCAACCACATTCTCCCCCCTGCTACCCCCAACCACATCCTCCCCTCCGCTACCCCAACCACATTCTCCCCCCCGCTACCCCCAACCACATCTCCCCCCTGCTACCCCAACCACATCCTCCCCCCTGCTACCCCAACCACATCCTCCCCCCCGCTACCCCCAACCACATCCTCCCCCCCGCTACCCCAACCACCACATTCTCCCCCCGCTACCCCCAACCACATCCTCCCCCTGCTACCCCCAACCACATCCTCCCCCCTGCTATCCCCAACCACATCTTCCCCCCTGCTACCCCCAACCACATTCTCCCCCTGCTATCCCCAACCACATCTTCCCCCTGCTACCCCCAACCACATCCTCCCCCCTGCTACCCCCAACCACATTCTCCCCCCCGCTACCCCCAACCACATTCTCCCCCCTGCTACCCCCAACCACATTCTCCCCCTGCTACCCCCAACCACATCCTCCCCCGCTACCCCAACCACATCCTCCCCCGCTACCCCCAACCACATCCTCCCCCCTGCTACCCCAACCACATTCTCCCCGCCGCTACACCCAACCACATCCTCCCCCCCGCTACCCCAACCACATCCTCCCCCCTGCTACCCCCAACCACATCCTCCCCCCGCTACCCCCAACCACATCCTCCCCCCCGCTACCCCCAACCACATCCTCCCCCCTGCTACCCCCAACCACATTCTCCCCCCTGCTACCCCCAACCACATTCTCCCCCCCGCCACCCCAACCACATTCTCCCCCCCGCTACCCCAACCACATCCTCCCCCCTGCTACCCCCAACCACATCCTCCCCCTGCTACCCCAACCACATTCTCCCCCTGCTACCCCCAACCACATCCTCCCCTCCGCTACCCCCAACCACATCCTCCCCGCCGCTACCCCAACCACATCCTCCCCCGCTACCCCAACCACATCCTCCCCCCTGCTACCCCCAACCACATCCTCCCCCCCGCTACCCCCAACCACATCCTCCCCCCTGCTACCCCCAACCACATCCTCCCCTCTGCTACCCCCAACCACATTCTCCCCCCCGCTACCGCCAACCACATTCTCCCCCCGCTACCCCCCAACCACATCCTCCCCCCTGCTACCCCCAACCACATCCTCCCCTCCGCTACCCCCAACCACATTCTCCCCCCGCTACCGCCAACCACATTCTCCCCCCCGCTACCCCCAACCACATCCTCCCCCTTGCTACCCCCAACCACATCCTCCCCTCCGCTACCCCCAACCACATTCTCCCCCCCGCTACCGCCAACCACATTCTCCCCCCGCTACCCATACCCTCCCCTCGCCCCACATCCATTTGGTGGGTGTCCGGAGTAGCTCCCGGCAGAGGAGGCCGGGATAATACACTACGGGATGACATACGGATAATATGTGCGAGCGCCAAAGATCGGATAGTGCCGGAGGTGTCGCAGCGGAGAGGGAAATGCACAGGGCCGGGGCCACGGGCTTCTTACGGTATCTGCCCCACAGATGTTTAACCACATACCCAACCAGTCTCTGCCCCAACTCCCCCCCCCCAGCCATAACCTACCAGGCCCGCTCCCTAACGCCCCGACGCCCTCCCTGCTTTCTCCTCTCACCCGTTTGTTTTATTCCTCTCGCCCGTTGCAGCAAAGGGAGGCAGAGTATGAGGAGAGCGTGGCCAAAGGAGACCAGCCAGTGGTAAGTAGTCCTAGAGGTGTCTCTGTGAGTCTGTGCCACTGCCGTCCTGTGAGTGACTCTGTCCCGTCCGCAGGTCGCTGGGGAGCGGGAAGGAGAGGCCGGCCTCGCGGGCAAGAAAACCATAGAGACCGTGAAAGCGGTGAGTGCCAATAAATAGGACACGGTGAATCTGCAATGCGACTAAACTCCATTACCCTGCCGAATATGTCATGCGACAGCGGCGGTGTGTCCCCTGCCCGGAGCCAGGTGTGCCTGCGGTGGGTGTCCCCGCCGTGCGGTAGTGGTGGGTGTGGCCCCCTGCCATGCGGCAGCGTTGGGTGTCCCCCCGCGGTGGGTGTCCCCCCGCGGTGGGTGTCGCCCCGCGGTGGTGTCCCCCGCGGTGGGTGTCCTCCCCGCTGTGGGTGTCCCCGTCGTGCGGCAACATTGGGTGTGCCCTGCGGTGGGTGTGTCCTCCGCCGTGCGTCAGCATTGGGTTTTGAAGAATAACAGCTTCCCCCTGCGGCGGGGGGTGTGTCCCCCTGGCGGCGGGGGGTGTCCACCTGGCACCTGTGCGGGAGAATGGACATTTGTAAAGACTGAACGCAGTTAAACGGCAGGACGTGTGATGGGGCCAAAGGTTTTTCTTGTAGACCTCTGACTACGTGCTGGACGTCTTCAAGAAAGTGAAATCCAGGTGCGTCCTGTCTGCCCCCCCTCCCTCATGGGTGGGTCTCGGAGTCCCTCACGGGCAGGTCTCTGGGGAGCAGTCTCTGGGTTCCTCCCGGGCGGGTCTCCGGGGAGCAGTCTCGGGGTCCCTCACGGGCGGGTCTCCAGGGAGCAGTCTCTGGGTTCCTCCCGGGCGGGTCTCTGGGAAGCAGTCTCTGGGTTCCTCCCGGGCGGGTTTCCGGGGAGCAGTCTCTGGGTTCCTCACGGGCGGGTTTCCGGGGAGCAGTCTCTGGGTTCCACACGGGCGGGTATCCGGGGAGCAGTCTCTGGGTTCCTCATGGGCGGGTCTCCTGGGAGCAGTCTCTGGGTTCCTCACGGGCGGATCTCCAGGGAGCAGTCTCTGAGTTCCTCACGGGGCGGGTCTCCAGGGAGCAGTCTCGGGGTCCCTCACGGGCGGGTCTGCAGGGAGACGTCTCGGGGTTCCTCACGGGCGGGTCTCCGGGGAGCAGTCTCTGGGTTCCTCCCGGGCGGGTCTCCGGGGAGCAGTCTCGGGGTTCCTCCCGGGCGGGTCTCCGGGGAGCAGTCTCGGGGTTCCTCCCGGGCGGGTCTCCAGGGAGCAGTCTCTGGGTTCCCCCCGGGCGGGTTCTCCGAAGAGCAGTCTCTGGGTTCCTCCCGGGCGGGTCTCCGGGGAGCAGTCTCTGGGTTCCTCCCGGGCGGTCTCCGGGGAGCAGTCTCGGGGTTCCTTACGGGCGGGTCTCCGGGGAGCAGTCTCTGGGTTCCTCACGGGCGGGTCTCCGGGGAGCAGTCTCTGGGTTCCTCACGGGCGGGTCTCTGGGTTCCTCCCGGGCGGGTCTCCGGGAGCAGTCTCTGGGTTCCTCACGGGCGGGTCTCCAGGGAGCAGTCTCGGGGTCCCTCATGGGCGGGTCTCCGGGGAGCAGTCTCTGGGTCCCTCACGGGCGGGTCTCCGGGGAGCAGTCTCTGTGTTCCTCACGGGCGGGTCTCCGAAGAGCAGTCTCTGGGTTCCTCCCGGGCGGGTCTCCGGGGAGCAGTCTCGTGGTTCCTCCCGGGCGGGTCTCCGGGGAGCAGTCTCGGGGTTCCTCACGGGCGGGTCTCCGGGGAGCAGTCTCTGGGTTCGTCACGGGCGGGTCTCCGGGGAGCAGTCTCTGGGTTCCTCACGGGCGGGTCTCTGGGTTCCTCCGGGCGGGTCTCCGGGGAGCAGTCTCTGGGTTCCTCACGGGCGGGTCTCCAGGGAGCAGTCTCGGGGTCCCTCACGGGCGGGTCTCCGGGGAGCAGTCTCTGGGTCCCTCACGGGCGGGTCTCCGGGGAGCAGTCTCTGTGTTCCTCACGGGCGGGTCTCCAGGGAGCAGTCTCGGGGTCCCTCACGGGCGGGTCTCCGGGGAGCAGTCTCTGGGTCCCTCACGGGCGGGTCTCCGGGGAGCAGTCTCGGCTGACAACCTCTATTTCAGGCTGAGCGCATCATGGAAGCGGTGGAGCTACACAGGGAGGAGAGCGCCAAACTGGAGGAGCATCGATCCCTGTGCAAGGCTGCGGGGAAAGAGGTGAGCGGGGGGACTGATCCATCTGTCACTGTGCGGGGGGCGGGACCGGTCGCAGCACGGGGGTCCGATCGATCTGTCACCCCCCAGGGTAAAGCAGGCTCGGCGTGACGGAGGGGAGGGCCAGGCTCGGTGGGGAGGGAGGGGCAGGCTCAGCGTGACGGTGGGAGGGAGGGCTCGGCGTGACGGCGGGGGAGGGGCAGGCTCGGCGTGACGGCGGGGAGGGGCAGGCTCGGCGTGACGGCGGGGAGTGGCAGGCTCGGCGTGACGGCGGGGAGGGGCAGGCTCGGCGTGACGGCGGGGAGGGCAGGCTCGGCGTGACGGCGGGGAGGGGCAGGCTCGGCGTGACGGCGGGGAGGGGGCAGGCTCGGCGGGGAGGGGCAGGCTCGGCGTGACGGCAGGGAGGGGCAGGCTCGGCGGGAGGGGGCAGGCTCGGCGTGACGGTGGGGAGGGAGGGGCAGGCCCGGCGGGGGAGGGGCAGGCTCGGCGTGACGGCGGGGAGGGGGCAGGCTCGGCGTGACGGCGGGGAGGGGCAGGGCTCGGCGTGACGGCGGGGAGGGCAGGCTCGGCGTGACGGCGGGAGGGGCAGGCTCGGCGGGGAGGGGCAGGCTCGGCGGGAGGGGCAGGCTCGGCGTGACGGCAGGGAGGGGCAGGCTCGGCGAGGGGGCAGGCTCGGCGTGACGGCGGGGAGGGGCAGGCTCGGCAAGACGGTGGGGAAGGGGCAGGCTCGGCGTGACGGTGGGGAGGGGCAGGCTCGGCGTGACGGCGGGGAGGGCAGGCTCGGCGTGACGGCGGGGAGGGGCAGGCTCGGCAAGACGGCGGGGAGGGGCAGGCTCGGCAAGACGGTGGGGAGGGGCAGGCTCGGCGTGACGGCCGGAGGGGCAAGGCTCGGCGTGACGGCGGGGAGGGGCAGGCTCGGCAAGACGGTGGGGAGGGCAGGCTCGGCGTGACGGCGGGGAGGGGCAGGCTCGGCAATGAGGGAGGTGCAGGCTCGGCGTGACGGCAGGAGGAGCAGGCTCGGCGTGACGGCGGGGAGGGGCAGGTTCGGCGTGACGGCGGGGAGGGGCAGGCTCGGCGTGATGGCAGGGAGGGGCAGGCTTGGCAATGAGGGAGGTGCAGGCTTGAGATAGGGGCAGGCTCGGCGTGACGGCAAGTTGGGAGAGGCAGGCTTGGCGATGAGGAGGGGGCAGGATCGGCGTGACGGCGGGGAGGAGAGGCAGGCTTGGCCGATGAGGGAGGGGCAGGATCGGCGTGACGGCGGGGGAGGGAGAGGCAGGCTTGGCGATGAGGGAGGGGGCAGGATCGGCGTGATGGCGGGAGGGAGAGGCAGGCTTAGCGATGAGGGAGGGGCAGGCGATGCATTGCTGTGTTTTGCAGACCCCTCTGGCATTGGAGGGGTTAATATGCACTCCCTTGATTGGTTTCTCACCCTCTCCCCTCAGCTCCCCCGCCGGGCTCACCCCATCCTGCAGGCTTACGGCAACATCTCGGTAAGACGGGGCCGGGGTAATACTGCGTGTATATATTACATAGTGCTGGGAAATACACACGTGTTAATGCACAGTGTCAGAGGGAAGCATACAATAAGAACATAGTGCTGGGAAATATACATGTGTTAATGCACAGTGTCAGAGGGAAGCATACAATAAGAACATAGTGCTGGCAAATACACACGTGTTAGTTAATGCACAGTGTCAGAGGGAAGCATACAATAAGAACATAGTGCTGGGAAATATATACACGTGTTAATGCACAGTGTCAGAGGGAAGCATACAATAAGAACATAGTGCTGGGAAATATACTCGTGTTAATGCACAGTGTCAGAGGGAAGCATACAATAAGAACATAGTGCTGGGAAATACACACGTGTTAATGCACAGTGTCAGAGGGAAGCATACAATAAGAACATAGTGCTGGGAAATACACACGTGTTAATGCACAGTGTCAGAGGGAAGCATACAATAAGAACATAGTGCTGGGAAATATACACGTGTTAATGCACAGTGTCAGAGGGAAGCATACAATAAGAACATAGTGCTGGGAAATATACACGTGTTAATGCACAGTGTCAGAGGGAAGCATACAATAAGAACATAGTGCTGGGAAATACACACGTGTTAATGCACAGTGTCAGAGGGAAGCATACAATAAGAACATTGTGTACGGCCTGGAATACCGCACGGAGGGAATCCCAGTCTAACGCTGTGTGTCTCACACGCACGCGCGCTGTATATCACGCACGCGCTTACACACAGCGGTTTTGTCACTTGGATCTAGTTAATGGGTTCTCCACCTTTTTAAACATTGTGTGAAACCCATATAATGTCACAGCAACCCACGCACTGTATCCCACGCACTGTATCCCACCCACTGTATCCCACCCACTGTATCCCACCCACTGTATCCCACCCACTGTATCCCACCCACTGTATCCCACCCACTGTATCCCACCCACTGTATCCCACGCACTGTATCCCACGCACTGTACAGTTGTATAAATAACAACTTTCTATGTTACATATAATGATATATTGTGATACAGAATAATATGTAATAACCTTTCTGAATGATTAAATAATTAGGGGAAATCTTGACGTTTAAATTGTGGCATTGACAAAATGTGTCCGCTTCTTCTCTTGCGACCCACCCCTCCTTCCTCTCTCGCAGTCCCCCCTTCGTATCTCTCGCGCTCCCCCCTTTCCTCTCTCGCACTCCCCACCTTCCTCTCTCGCACTCCTCCCTTACTATCTCTCGCGCTCCCCCCTTCCTCTCTCGCGCTCCCCCCTTCGTATCTCTCGTGCTCCCCCCTTCCTCTCTCGCGCTCCCCCCTTCGTATCTCTCGTGCTCCCCCCTTCCTCTCTCTCTCGCGCTCCCCCTCCTTCCTCTATCGCGCTCCCCCCTTCGTATCTCTCGCGCTTCCCCCCTTCGTATCTCTCGCGCTCCCCCCTTCCTCTCTCGCGCTCCCCCCCTTCCTCTCTCGCGCTCCCCCCTTCCTCTCGCGGCTCCTTCCTCTCGCGCTCCCGCCCTTCCTCTCTCGCGCTCCCCCCCCTTCCTCTCTCGCGCTCCCCCCTCCTTCCTCTCTCGCGCTCCCCCCTTCATCTCTCGCGCTCCCCCCTTCATCTCTCGCGCTACCCCCCCTTCATCTCTCGCGCTTCCCCCCTTCCTCTCTCGCACTCTCCCCCTTACTATCTCTCGTGCTCCCCCCTTCCTCTCGCACTCCCCCCTTCGTATCTCTCGTGCTCCCCCCTTCCTCTCTCGCGCTCCCCCCTTCGTATCTCTCGTGATCCCCCCCTTCCTCTCTCGCGCTCCCCCTCCTTCCTCTATCGCGCTCCCACCCTTCGTATCTCTCCGCGCTCCCCCCCCTTCCTCTCTCGCGCTCCCCCTTCCTCTCTCGCACTTCACCCCCTTCCTCTCTCGCGCTCCCCCTTCCTCTCTCGCGCTCCCCCCTCCTTCCTCTCTCGCGCTCCCCCCCTTCCTCTCTCGCGCTCCCCCCCCTTCCTCTCTCGCGCTCCCCCCTCCTTCCTCTCTCGCGCTCCCCCCTCCTTCCTCTCTCGCGCTCCCCCCTTCGTATCTCTCGCGCTCCCCCCTCCTTCCTCTCTCGCGCTCCCCCCTTCGTATCTCTCGCGCTCCCCCCTCCTTCCTCTCTCTCGCGCTCCCCCCTTCGTATCTCTCGCGCTCTCCCCTCCTTCCTCTCTCGCGCTCCCCCCTCCTTTCCTCTCTCGCGCTCCCCCCCTTCGTATCTCTCGCGCTCCTCCCTCCTTCCTCTCTCGCGCTCACCCCCTTCGTATCTCTCGCGCTCCCCCCTCCTTCCGCTCTCATTCTCCCCCTCTCCTTTCTCTCTCGCGCTCCCCCCTCCTTCCGCTCTCATTCTCCCCCCCTCCTTTCTCTCTCGCGCTCCCCCCTCCTTCCGCTCTCATTCTCCCCCTTCGTATCTCTCGCGCTCCCCCTCCTTCCGCTCTCATTCTCCCCCCTCCTTTCTCTCTCGCGCTCCCCCCCTTCCTTCTCTCTCGCGCTCCCCCTCCTTCCTCCTCGCGCTCGCTCTCCCCCTCCTTCCTCTCTCTCGCGCTCCTCCCCCTCATCCTTCCTCTCTCGCGCTCCCCCCTCCTTCCTCTCTCGCGCTCCCCCCTCCTTCCTCTCTCGCGCTCTCCTCCCCCCTCCTCCTCTCTCGCGCTCCCCCCTCCTTCCCTCTCGCGCTCCCCCCCCTCCTTCCTCTCTCGCGCTCCCCGCTCCTTCCTCTCTCTCGCTCGCTCCCCCCTCCTTCCTCTCTCGCGCTCCCCCCTCCTTCCTCTCTCGCAGCGCTCTCCCCCTCCTTCCTCTCTCGCGCTCCCCCCTCCTTCTCTCTCGCGCTCCCCCCTCCTTCCTCTCTCGCGCTCCCCCCTCACTTCCTCTCTCGCGCTCCCCCCTCCTTCCTCTCTCGCGCTCCCCCCTCCTCCTCTCCTCTCTCGCCGCTCCCCCCTCACCCCCACCCCCCCCCCCCATGCTGTTCATGGTGCAGGGTCTGAGTCTCACTGAGGTTTTTCTTGTAGCCCTTCTGACTACGTGCTGGACGTCTTCAAGAAAGTGAAATCCAGGTGCGTCCTGTCTGTCACCCCTCCTCTCCACCCCCCCTCACTAGAGGTCTCCCTGTGATTCCCCCCCACTACAGAGGTTCCCCTTTTTGACACCCCCTCCCCTACCCTCCCCAAAATACAGGTCTTCCTGTGTGCCTGATTGTGCAGGTGCTGGGTGTACCAACGATGCTTGATTGTGCGGCGGGGCTGGGGTTGTACCAGCGATGCCTGATTGTGCAGGGGCTGGGTGTACCAGCGATGCCTGATTGTGCAGGGGCTGGGTGTACCAGCGATGCCTGATTGTGCAGGGGGCTGGTGTACCAGCGATGCTGATTGTGCAGGGTCTGGGTGTACCAGCGATGCCTGATTGTGCAGGGTCTGGGGTGTACTAGTGATGCCTGATTGTGTCGTGCCTCGCTGTACTAGCGATGCCTGATTGTGCAGGGTCTGGCTGTACTAGTGATGCCTGATTGTGCAGGGTCTGGCAGTACCAGTGATACCTAATTGTGCGGGGTCTGGGTGTACCAGCGATGCCTGATTGTGCAAGGTCTGGGTGTACCAGTGATGCCTGATTGTGCAGGGTCTGCGCAGTACCAGTGATGCCTGATTGTGCCGGGTCTGGCAGTACCAGTGATGCCTGATTGTGCAGGGTCTGGCTGTACTAGTGATGCTGATTGTGCAGGGTCTGGCAGTACCAGTGATACCTGATTGTGCAGTGTCTGGCTGTACCGCGATGCCTGATTGTGCAGGGTCTGGGTTGTACCAGTGATGCCTGATTGTGCAGTGTCTGGCTGTACTGGCGATGCCTGATTGTGCAGGGTCTGGGTGTACCAGTGATGCCTGATTGTGCAGTGTCTGGCTGTACCAGCGATGCCTGATTGTGCAGGGTCTGGCTGTACTAGTGATGCCTGATTGTGCAGGGTCTGGCTGTACCAGTGATGCCTGATTGTGCAGGGGTCTGGCTGTACCAGCGATGCCTGATTGTGCCGGGTCTGGCTGTACTAGTGATTGCCTGATTGTGCCGGGTCTGGCTGTACTAGTGATGCCTGATTGTGCAGGGTCTGGCTGTACCAGTGATGCCTGATTGTGCAGGGTCTGGCTGTACCAGTGATGCCTGATTGTGCAGTGTCTGGCTGTACCAGCGATGCCTGATTGTGCAGGGTCTGGCTGTACCAGTGATGCCTGATTGTGCAGTGTCTGGCTGTACCAGCGATGCCTGATTGTGCAGGGTCTGGGTGTACCAGCGATGCCTGATTGTGCAGTGTCTGGTGTGTACCAGTGATGCCTGATTGTGCAGGGTCTGGGTGTACTAGCGATGCCTGATTGTGCAGGGTCTGGGTGTACCAGCGATGCCTGATTGTGCAGTGTCTGGCTGTACCAGTGATGCCTGATTGTGCAGTGTCTGGCTGTACCAAGCGATGCCTGATTGTGCAGGGTCTGGGTGTACCAGCGATGCCTGATTGTGCAGTGTCTGGCTGTACCAGCGATGCCTGATTGTGCAGGGTCTGGCTGTACTAGTGATGCCTGATTGTGCAGGGTCTGGCTGTACCAGTGATGCCTGATTGTGCAGTGTCTGGCTGTACCAGCGATGCCTTGATTGTGTAGGGTCTGGCTGTACTAGTGATGCCTGATTGTGCAGGGTCTGGCTGTACTAGTGATGCCTGATTGTGCAGGGTCTGGCTGTACCAGTGATGCCTGATTGTGCAGTGTCTGGCTGTACCAGCGATGCCTGATTGTGCAGGGTCTGGCAGTACCAGTGATGCCTGATTATGCAGGGTCTGGCAGTACCAGTGATGCCTGATTATGCAGGATCTGGCAGTACCAGTGATGCCTGATTGTGCAGGGTCTGGGTGTACCAGCGATGCCTGATTGTGCAGTGTCTGGCTGTACCAGCGATGCCTGATTGTGCAGGGTCTGGCAGTACCAGTGATGCCTGATTATGCAGGGTCTGGCAGTACCAGTGATGCCTGATTGTGCAGGGTCTGGCAGTACCAGTGATGCCTGATTGTGCAGGGTCTGGGTGTACCAGCGATGCCTGATTGTGCAGGGTCTGGCCGTACCAGTGATGCCTGGCTGTTCTCTCTGACAGTGAGCTGGAAGAGTCCCTCCTGGTTCTCCCGTTCTCCTACGTCCCGGACGTGCTCAGCCTATTTAAGGATTACATCGGGCTTGGTCAGGACGTGGAGCTGATCTGCCGCTGCCTCCTCTTCCTTCTCAGGTCAGTGCTGCGGGGGGCTCTGTGTGTGTGGAGGGGGGCTCAGATCCGGGGGGGGGGGGGGAAGTTACCACTGTTATCCCTCAGTTCTCCCTGCCTCCCCCGTGCAGTATTCCCCGGGAGGGAGGCTCCGCGGGACACACACACACACACGGTACAATTGTAACGGGCTTCATTGTCCCCTCTGTGGTTTGGGATATGTTATTTTCTTTACCAGCACTGCCACTGAGCCCTATGGGAGAGACGCGGTGTTATAACGGCGTTATCTGGGGGGACAGAGTTACAGACGCGGTGTTATAACGGCGTTATCTGGGGGGACAGAGTTACAGACGCGGTGTTATAATGGCGTTATCTGGGGGGACAGAGTTACAGACGCGGTGTTATAACGGCGTTATCTGGGGGGACAGAGTTACAGACGCGGTGTTATAACGGCGTTATCTGGGGGGACAGAGTTACAGACGCGGTGTTATAACGGCGTTATCTGGGGGGACAGAGTTACAGACGCGGTGTTATAACGGCGTTATCTGGGGGGACAGAGTTACAGAGGCGGCGTTATAACGGCGTTATCTGGGGGGACAGAGTTACAGAGGCGGCGTTATAACGGCGTTATCTGGGGGGACAGAGTTACAGAGGCGGTGTTATAACGGCGTTATCTGGGGGGACAGAGTTACAGACGCGGTGTTATAACGGCGTTATCTGGGGGGACAGAGTTACAGAGGCGGCGTTATAACGGCGTTATCTGGGGGGACAGAGTTACAGAGGCGGCGTTATAACGGCGTTATCTGGGGGGACAGAGTTACAGAGGCGGTGTTATAACGGCGTTATCTGGGGGGACAGAGTTACAGAGGCGGCGTTATAACGGCGTTATCTGGGGGGACAGAGTTACAGACGCGGCGTTATAACGGCGTTATCTGGGGGGACAGAGTTACAGACGCGGTGATAATAAGATGGAATATTTTAATTGATCAATTGATGTAAGGAAACTGCCTCGCACCCCATGAAACCCTTATTCTATTACTGGGGTTCGCAACCTTTTATTAGCAGGGGAACCCCTGAAGGATTTTTTAAAGTCTCAGGACGACCCTCATCAAGCCTCACACCCTCATCGCTTCCACGCAGCCCCTTTTCACACCCACCCCACTCGCCCTATTCTTACACACCCCATTCCCTTCTCCGTCAGTTACTTACACTAATCACCTCCCACCTTCCCCCACACACACATACACGCACTGACACGTGCGCACACGCTGACGCACGCACAGCACTAACCTCCCCACATTACTCCCTCACACACATACACACATACACACACACAGCACTAAACTCCCCACATTACTCTCTCTCACACACACACACACACACACACACAGCACTAACCTCCCCACATTACTCACACACATACACACACACACACAGCACTAACCTCCCCACATTACTCCCTCACACACATACATACACACACACACACACACTGACACGCGCACACGTGCGCACACGCTGACGCACACACAGCACTAACCTCCCCACATTACTCCCTCACACACATACACACACACAGCACTAACCTCCCCACATTACTCCCTCACACACATACACACATACACACACACACAGCACTAAACTCCCCACATTACTCTCTCTCACACACACACACACACACAGCACTAACCTCCCCACATTACTCACACACAGCACTAACCTCCCCACATTACTCCCTCACACACATACATACACACACACACACACACTGACACGCGCACACGTGCGCACACGCTGACGCACACACAGCACTAACCTCCCCACATTACTCCCTCACACACATACACACACACAGCACTAACCTCCCCACATTACTCTCTCTCACACACACATACACACACACACACACAGCACTAACCTCCCCACATTACTCACACACATACACACACACAGCACTAACCTCCCCACATTACTCCCTCACACACATACATACACACTGACACGCGCACACGCTGACGCACACACAGCACTAACCTCCCCACATTACTCTCTCACACAGCACTAACCTCCCCACATTACTCTCTCTCACACACACACACACACAGCACTAACCTCCCCACATTACTCACACACATACACACACACACAGCACTAACCTCCCCACATTACTCCCTCACACACATACATAATCACACACACATACACACTGACACGCACTGACATGTGCGCACACGCTGACACACACACAGCACTAACCTCCCCACATTGCTCCCTCACACACATACGCACACACACGCACTGACACGTGCGCACATGCTGACGAACACACAGCACTAACCTCCCCACATTACTCTCTCACACACAGCACTAACCTCCCCACATTACTCTCTCTCTCACACATACACACATACACACATACACACATACACACATACACACACACACACACACAGCACTAAACTCCCCACATTACTCTCTCTCACACATACACACACACACACACACAGCACTAAACTCCCCACATTACTCTCTCACACACACATACAGTGGCGACCAACTTTATTCTAACTCGGCTAGCTCCGCGAATTTCAGAATATCCCGGTGATGTGCGGTTTTGTGTCGTTTTCGCCCGGAGTGTATTGCGTTATTTTCGCGGCTGTGATTTAAGCATTTTATTCCCACTGTCTGCAATACTGCAATGCCGTGTAAAAACTCATGGGGGCGTTTGCGAGCTGTTGTCTTTGAAGCCGTCCCCTATAACCTCTAACATACAGTACTGTACACATACAGTACTGTATATGCACATCAATGATACTATAGGCCGGCGGGGGCGAGATGTGTTTGCAGCAGAGAGATCCGCTGCTCTCTCTGCGCAAACATCGGCACATTAAAAATTATTTAAAATACATTTTTATTCATAGTGTAGATGTGCAGGGGGTCTCCGGAGCTGAACCGCATTGGTTTCAGGTCCTGGGACCCCCTGCTTCCCGAGATACAGGCCCCTTTATGAGGTGCCGGTATCCCTCTGCATTTAAAGGTCCCGATCACGTGACCGCGGCATGTAAACCAAGCAGAGGGATACCGGCACCCCCTAAAGGGGCCTGTATCTCGGGGAGCAGGGGGTCCCCGGACCTAAAACCACAGCGGTTCAGCTCCGGAGACCCTCTGCACATCTACAGTATGAATAAAACACACACATCAATAAAGAATCATTCCTTACCTTTGCGGCTATGTGCTACGGTAACGAAGCAGCATGAATGTATTTTTAATAATATTGTACAGTGAGCAGGGGGATCCATGAGCCACAAATCAAAGCTCAGGGGACCCCCTGCTCCTGCACAATATTATTAAAATGCAGAAATGCTGCTTCATTACCATAGCTGATAGCCGCTAAGGCAATGAAGGGTTAAGGCAGAATAGCATGTTTATTGGGGACATTTGCCCCCAATAAACATTGCAATAAACAACATACAGTACAGTACACCCCCTGTGTATTTAAAATACATAAACAACAATAAATACATTAAATACATATTTTTAATGTGTCTGTTAAACCTCCCTGCCTTGACTGTAATCTATGTAAGGCCCCCTCCCCCAAATGTGTCTGTTAAACTTCCCTGCCGTGACTGTAATCTGTGTAACGCCCCCTCCCCCTAATGTGTCTGTTTAATCTCCCTGGCCTGTGTTTCTGTGAGTGCAGTGTATGTAAATGTGGGGAGGGGGATCCCGTGTAAATATAATGCAGCGCCTCACTCCCAATGGCCCACCCCGTGAGGCCTAACCACCCACACCCACTACCCACCCTCCCATGGCCCCTCCGCTGCTGCAAAACAGAGACAAAAATTAAAACATCCAAAGTAATGTCCCCTAACCCCTCAATCACCATAGCGGTTATTAACCGCTACAGTCATTAAGGGGTTAACCCACCCTCACCCACCACTCGGGACTTCTACATACCCTCCCACACGAACCCCCACCCCGTGAGGCCTAACCACCCTCACCCACTACCCACACACAAGGGAGGCCTACCCACATACCCCCCCACCCCCAGTACCCACAATAAAAACAATAGTGACCCACAATAAGCATCATTATATTTATTAAATACATTACCCACCCCCTGTGCCCCCCCATAAATACAAGATTTATCCTTTTACAGACAGGGTTCATTACGCAGCCCCACGCCTACAGGGTACCAGAAGCTCTTTTCAAACAGGTTCTGGAGGCCTGCTGGTGGGTCCCGCCAGCGCCATGGCCCCCAGGTGGTCTCCTTGGGTCACCGTGGGCCACAATTGTGTCCCCACGGTAGGCCCGCGGATGTCTGGGAGCCCCGGGTCAGACCCACAGGTGTCTGCGGGGCCTCGGGTGGTTCCCACGGGGATCTGGGGAACTCACGAGTGCTCACTACGGGTCCGCGGTGCCCCCACAGAAGTGGGACCACACATCATCCCTGCACCAATGGGTCGGCGGTGCCCCCACAGATGTGAGGCCACCGCTTCATCCCCGCAGACTACGGGTCCGCGGTGCCCCCACAGATGGGAGGCCACCGCTTCATCCTCGCATGTGTCACCCGTGGAACCACCAGTCTGATACCCGTGAGATACCCAAGGAGACGCGCAGGTGGTCTCCAGAGGTCCCACGCAGAACCACGGAACAAACCCTGAATGTACAAAAAATAAACCTGGCCTATACATTCAATATTATTAAAAATACATTCATGCTGCTTCGTTACCATAGCACATAGCCGCAAAGGTAAGGAATGATTCTTTATTGATGTGTGTGTTTTATTCATACTGTAGATGTGCAGAGGGTCTCCGGAGCTGAACCGCTGTGGTTTTAGGTCCAGGGACCCCCTGCTCCCCGAGATACAGGCCCCTTTAGGGGGTGCCGGTATCCCTCTGCTTGGTTTACATGCCGCGGTCACGTGATCGGGACCTTTAAATGCAGAGGGATACCGGCACCTCACAAAGGGGGCTGTATCTCGGGGAGCAGGGGGTCCCCGGACCTGAAACCAACGCGGTTCAGCTCCGGAGACCCCCTGCACATCTACACTATGAATAAAAATGTATTTTAAATAATTTTTAATGTGCCGATGTTTGCGCAAAGAGAGCAGCGGATCTCTCTCTGCTGCAAACACATCTCGCCCCCGCCGGCCTATAGTATCATTGATGTGCATATACAGTACTGTATGTGTACAGTACTGTATGTTATGGGTTATAGGGGTTGTTGTTATACAGTGTGTATATATATATATATATATATATATATATATATATATACTGCATTACAATTCATGAATTTATGCCATCTGGCGGACACGCGAAGCATTGCAGCCTATTAAATCCTGAACCATTATCAATTAACACATCAACCGCGCGTCAGCCGAGCATGAACCATGGCTGGGAAGGCAAAAGAAACGCGGCATGCTCCGGGTGAACAGTGTCGCATTCCAGGAACAAGCCGGTGATAAACCGGTGATTTGTTAGAATAAAATCTGCCGCAGCAGTACACACACACACACATACACACACACACACAGCACTAACCTCCCCACATTACTCTCTCTCTCACACATACACACACACACACACACAGCACTAACCTCCCCACATTACTCTCTCTCACACATACACACACACACAGCACTAACCTCCCCACATTACTCTCTCTCTCACACACACACACACACACACACACACACAGCACTAACCTCCCCACATTACTCTCTCTCACAC
>NW_027454961.1:0-27500 GCF_040206685.1 Ascaphus truei | reverse complement strand
CCTAACCACCCTCACCCACTACCCACACACAAGGGAGGCCTACCCACATACCCCCCACCCCCAGTACCCACAATAAAAACAATAGTGACCCACAATAAGCATCATTATATTTATTAAATACATTACCCACCCCCTGTGCCCCCCCATAAATACAAGATTTATCCTTTTACAAACAGGGTTCATTACGCAGACCACGCCTACAGGGTACCAGAAGCTCTTTTCAAACAGGTTCTGGAGGCCTGCTGGTGGGTCCCGCCAGCGCCATGGCCCCCAGGTGGTCTCCTTGGGCCACCGTGGGCCACAATTGGGTCCCCACGGTAGGCCCGCGGATGTCTGGGAGCCCCGGGTCAGACCCACAGGTGTCTGCGGGGCCTCGGGTAGTTCCCACGGGGGTCTGGGGAACTCACTGTGGCGAAAATGGGGGTAATCAGCGCATTAATAAAGGCAGTGGGCTCAGCTGGTTACCCCTATTTCACGTTGGGGATGAAGGGGTTAATTCTATATGCATGGCTGTCCCCATTTTGCAGGCTAATCTCTACCTGCAGTGAAGTGCCTTTCTGTTGCTGTTTTAAAATGTACAGGCAGGATGCTATTTTTTTGTCTGCCTGCCTTTGTAAGGCAGTAAGGACCAAATGTTATGCATACAGGAGCCCCCTGTTGGGATGAAAGATCCCAGATTCGTAAAGTGTCACTTAATCAGGATGTTTCTGAGTAGCAGATCCTGTTACTCCTCCTGGATATTTCACACCTCGGGACCCAAACTCCAAACATTGCGTCCCCAGAAATGAGTGGCCCCTTTTTACTTAGCAGTGCTACCAAGCTGCTTACTGAGCATGCTCAGAGATACCTGAGCTGGCTGGTGGACTTGCTCATGTGACCTGGCAGGTTCTGATAAGAGGAAGATAATTCCTTGCCAATGGGATGAGGCTAATGAATCCCTTCACAGGCCCTTGTCCTTAAAAAGGCCTGTACCCCTCATTCCTGGGTTATTCTTGTGTTGTTGCTGTTGCTCTCCTCCCTCGCCCCGCTATCTCCCTCCCCCCGCTCTCTCCTCCCTCCCTCCCTCGCCCGCCCCGCTCTCCTCCCTCCCTCGCCCGCCCCGCTCTCCTCCCTCCCTCGCCCGCCCCGCTCTCCTCCCTCCCTCGCCCGCCCCGCTCTCCTCCCTCGCCCGCCCGCTCTCCTCCCTCCCTCGCCCGCCCCGCTCTCCTCCCTCGCCCGCTCTCTCCTCCCTCGCCCGCCCGCTCTCTCCTCCCTCGCCCGCCCGCGCTCTCCTCCCTCCCTCGCCCGCCCGCGCTCTCCTCCCTCCCTCGCCCCCACCCCGCTCTCTCCTCCCTCACCCGCCCGCCCCGCTCTCTCCTCCCTCCCTCGCCCGCCCCGCTCTCTCCTCCCTCCCTCGCCCGCCCCGCTCTCTCCTCCCTCCCTCGCCCGCCCCGCTCTCTCCCTCACCGCTCTCTCCTCCCTCCCTCCCTGGCCCGCCCCGCTCTCTCCTCCCTCCCTTCCCAGCCCACCCCGCTCTCTCCTCCTCCCTTCACAGCCTGTTCTCTCCTCCTCCCTCCACAGCCCGCCCCGCTCTCACCCCCCTCGCCCGCCCTGCTCTCTCCTCCTCTCTTCCCAGCCGCCCCGCTCTCTCCTCTCTTCCCAGCCGCCCCGCTCTCTCCTCCTCCCTCCCTCGCCCCGCTCTCTCCTCCCTTCCCAGCCCGCCCCGCTCTCTCCTCCCTCCCTGGCCCGCCCCGCTCTCTCCTCCCTCCCTCCCTGGCACGCGCCGCTCTCTCCTCCCTCCCGCCCTGCTCTCTCCTCCCTCCTGCCCTGCTCTCTCCTCCCTCCCGCCCTGCTCTCTCCTCCCGCCCTGCTCTCTCCTCCCTCCCTTGCCCGCTCTCCCCTCCCTTGCCCGCTCTCTCCTCCCTCCCTTGCCCGCTCTCTCCTCCCTCCCTTGCCCGCTCTCTCCTCCCTCCCTTGCCCGCTCTCTCCTCCCTCCCTTGCCCGCCCGCTCTCCTCCCCCGCCCGCTCTCCTCCCTCGCCCGCCTGCTCTCTCCTCCCTCGCCCGCCTGCTCTCTCCTCCCTCGCCCGCCCGCGCTCTCCTCCCTCGCCCGCCCGCTCTCTCCTCCCTCCCTCGCCCGCCCCGCTCTCTCCCTCCCCGCTCTCTCCTCCCTCCCTCCCTGGCCCGCCCCGCTCTCTCCTCCTCCCTTCCCAGCCCGCCCCGCTCTCTCCTCCTCCCTTCCCAGCCCGCCCCACTCTCTCCTCCCTCCCTCGCCCGCCCCGCTCTCTCCTCCCTTCCCAGCCCGCCCTGCTCTCTCCTCCCTCCCCCCCTCGCCCGCCCCGCTCTCTCCTCCTCTCTTCCCAGCCGCCCCGCTCTCTCCTCCTCTCTTCCCAGCCGCCCCGCTCTCTCCTCCTCTCTTCCCAGCCACCCCGCTCTCTCCTCCCTCCCTCGCCCGCCCCGCTCTCTCCTCCTCCCTCCCTCGCCCGCCCCGCTCTCTCCTCCTCCCTTCCCAGCCCGCCCCGCTCTCTCCTCCCTCCCTCCCTCCCTGGCCCGCCCCGCTCTCTCCTCCTCCCTTCCCAGCCCGCCCCGCTCTCTCCTCCTCCCTTCCCAGCCCGCCCCACTCTCTCCTCCTCCCTTCCCAGCCAGCCCCGCTCTCTCCTCCCTCCCTCGCCCGCCCCGCTCTCTCCTCCCTTCCCAGCCCGCCCTGCTCTCTCCTCCCTCCCCCCCTCGCCCGCCCCGCTCTCTCCTCCTCTCTTCCCAGCCGCCCCGCTCTCTCCTCCTCTCTTCCAAGCCGCCCCGCTCTCTCCTCCTCTCTTCCCAGCCGCCCCGCTCTCTCCTCCTCTCTTCCCAGCCGCCCCGCTCTCTCCTCCCGCCCCGCTCTCTCCTCCTCCCTCCCTCGCCCGCCCCGCTCTCTCCTCCTCCCTCGCCCGCCCCGCTCTCCTCCCTCCCTCGCCCGCCCCGCTCTCCTCCCTCGCCCGCCCCGCTCTCCTCCCTCCCCCGCCCGCTCTCCTCCCTCCCTCGCCCGCCCCGCTCTCCTCCCTCCCTCGCCCGCTCTCCTCCTCCCTCCCTCGCCCGCCCCGCTCTCCTCCTCCCTCGCCCGCCCGCTCTCTCCTCCCTCGCCCGCCCGCTCTCTCCTCCCTCGCCCGCCCGCTCTCTCCTCCCTCGCCCGCCCGCTCTCTCCTCCCTCGCCCGCCCGCTCTCTCCTCCCTCGCCCGCCCGCTCTCTCCTCCCTCGCCCGCCCGCTCTCTCCTCCCTCGCCCGCGCTCTCCTCCCTCCCTCGCCCGCCCGCGCTCTCCTCCCTCCCCCTCACCCCGCTCTCTCCTCCCTCGCCCGCCCCGCTCTCTCCTCCCTCGCCCGCCCCGCTCTCTCCTCCCTCCCTCGCCCGCCCCGCTCTCTCCTCCCTCCCTCGCCCGCCCCGCTCTCTCCTCCCTGGCCCGCCCCGCTCTCTCCTCCCTCCCTTCCCAGCCCACCCCGCTCTCTCCTCCTCCCTTCACAGCCTGCTCTCTCCTCCTCCCTCCACAGCCCGCCCCACTCTCTCCTCCGCTCTTCCCAGCCGCCCCGCTCTCTCCTCTCTTCCCAGCCGCCCCGCTCTCTCCTCCTCCCTCCCTCGCCCCGCTCTCTCCTCCCTTCCCGGCCCGCCCCGCTCTCTCCTCCCTCCCTCCCTGGCACGCGCCGCTCTCTCCTCCCTCCCGCCCTGCTCTCTCCTCCCTCCCGCCCTGCTCTCTCCTCCCTCCCGCCCTGCTCTCTCCTCCCTCCCGCCCTGCTCTCTCCTCCCTCCCGCCCTGCTCTCTCCTCCCGCCCTGCTCTCTCCTCCCTCCCTTGCCCGCTCTCTCCTCCCTCCCTTGCCCGCTCTCTCCTCCCTCCCTTGCCCGCCCGCTCTCCTCCCCCGCCCGCTCTCCTCCCTCGCCCGCCTGCTCTCTCCTCCCTCGCCCGCCCGCTCTCTCCTCCCTCGCCCGCCCGCTCTCTCCTCCCTCCCTCGCCCGCCCCGCTCTCTCCCTCACCCTCCCCGCTCTCTCCTCCCTCCCTCCCTGGCCCGCCCCGCTCTCTCCTCCTCCCTTCCCAGCCCGCCCCGCTCTCTCCTCCTCCCTTCCCAGCCCGCCCCGCTCTCTCCTCCCTCCCTCGCCCGCCCCGCTCTCTCCTCCCTTCCCAGCCCGCCCTGCTCTCTCCTCCCTCCCCCCCTCGCCCGCCCCGCTCTCTCCTCCTCTCTTCCCAGCCGCCCCGCTCTCTCCTCCTCTTTTCCCAGCCGCCCCGCTCTGTCCTCCTCTCTTCCCAGCCGCCCCGCTCTCTCCTCCCTCCCTCGCCCGCCCCGCTCTCTCCTCCTCCCTCCCTCGCCCGCCCCGCTCTCTCCTCCTCCCTTCCCAGCCCGCCCCGCTCTCTTCTCCCTCCCTCCCTCCCTGGCCCGCCCCGCTCTCTCCTCCCTACCTCCCTGGCCCGCGCCGCTCTCTCCTCCCTCCCTGGCCCGCCCTGCTCTCTCCTCCCTCCCTTGCCCGCTCTCTCCTCCCTCCCTTGCCCGCTCTCTCCTCCCTCCCTTGCCCGCTCTCTCCTCCCTCCCTTGCCCGCTCTCTCCTCCCTCCCTTGCCCGCTCGCTCTCCTCCCTCGCCCGCTCGCTCTCCTCCCTCGCCCGCCCGCTCTCTCCTCCCTCGCCCGCCCGCTCTCTCCTCCCTCGCCCGCCCGCTCTCTCCTCCCTCCCTCGCCCGCCCGCTCTCTCCTCCCTCCCTCGCCCGCCCGCTCTCTCCTCCCTCCCTCGCCTGCCCTGCTCTCTCCTCCCTCGCCCGCCCCTTTCTCTCCTCCCTCGCCCGCCCCGCTCTCTCCTCCCTCGCCCGCCCCGCTCTCTCCTCCCTCCCTCGCCCGCCCCGCTCTCTCCTCCCTCCCTCGCCCGCCCCGCTCTCTCCTCCCTCCCTCGCCCGCCCCGCTCTCTCCTCCCTCCCTCGCCCGCCCCGCTCTCTCCTCCCTTTCTCCCTCGCCCGCCCCGCTCTCTCCTCCCTTTCTCCCTCGCCCGCCTGTCTCTTCACTTCCCCTCTCCTTTTTCCCAGGATACACTTTGGACAGATCACCAGTAACCAGATGCTTCTGGGTGTGATGGAAGACCTGAAAACCTGCACCATCTCCCGGGTGTCGGAAGTGCGGGTAAGAAACTCGCAGGGTCTCTCAGCAGGTGTCGCCCCCTTAATACAGGATGCACTGTAACGGCAGGTTTATAATCCTTTATTAACGAGGGGGCAGCTTCACCCACAATGCACCACAATGGGGGAGAAAAGTCCAGTAACAGCACTCCTGCAGACGGACCTCGCTAACGCAAACTGGTACACTAGCCATAGAAGTCGCTGCTCCCACTGCATGTCCCCAAAGCGGCAGTCACCGCTGCTCCTGAACCCGTGGTGCTGATCGTTCACCCCTGCGAGGCTTCCCGGTGAGGTAGGGGGCCCTCCCCTCTGCTGACATTCTCTCTCCGCTCTCTCTCAGGACGTCATGGGTCTGAACATGGCCGGGCTGCAGTTCCTGAAGAGGGAGATCGAGGCGAAGGAGGAGGTACTGTTCTTCGCGGACGCCACGCAGCGCTTCGAGGAGCGCAAGAGGAAGAGGAAGAAGAACGAGAAACTGCTCCTCACTGTGGTGTAATCCTGCTGTGGCAGGTATACATTCTAACCCCTTCAGCTCTGAAAGGGTTAACCACTCTACCACAGCATTGCCACCCAAAAACGTATCACCAATGGAACTTTCGGAAATGGAGCCCTGTGATTGGCTCAGGCTGTTGTCATGGAGACACTTGGCACTTGATCCATTCCGAAGTCCAAAACGGCGCTTGGAATGTTCCATTCGCCCACAGTTTGTGGGGGAGCACAACATCCAATGTAATACCAAACGTTGCACACGATCAGAGACGCTTAGAAACGGAGAGATGGGTAGATGTTCCTGATTTGACCTGCCGGTGTGGAAGTGTTAGTCTTTATGCCAAATGGAGAACAATACTTGCTATAATAAATATGTTTGTGTTTCTATGCGAGGAGTGGCCGAGCGTCACAATGTAACTGCTGCTCGTCTGCCGGTCTCCCGGTTACTCGTTTAGAACTCTGTAAATGTGCGTTCAAAAATAAACAATGGGACACGAGTCCAGGAAACCCCTCCGAGCTTTAAGTGGTATGTTCCGAGATTTGGACGGTATGGGGAGGAGTAGGAGCAGCGCTGGCCGGGCCTGGCGGTGCTGGGGGAAATGCCTCTGGGTTGGGGCGGGGAGGAGCAGCGCTGGCCGGGCCTGACGGTGCTGGGGGAAATGCCTCTGGGTTGGGACGGGGAGGAGCAGCGCTGGCCGGACCTGACAGTGCTGGGGGAAATGCCTCTGGGTTGGGACGGGGAGGAGCAGCGCTGGCCGGGCCTGACGGTGCTGGGAGAAATGCCTCTGGGTTGGGGCGGGGAGGAGCAGCGCTGGCCGGACCTGACAGTGCTGGGGGAAATGCCTCTGGGTTGGGACGGGGAGGAGCAGCGCTGGCCGGGCCTGACGGTGCTGGGGGAAATGCCTCTGGGTTGGGACGGGGAGGAGCAGCGCTGGCCGGGCCTGACGGTGCTGGGGGAAATGCCTCTGGGTTGGGAAGGGGAGGAGCAGCGCTGGCGGTGCTGGGGGAAATGCCTCTGGGTTGGGACGGGGAGGAGCAGCTCTGGCCGGGCCTGACGGTGCTGGGGGAAATGCCTCTGGGTTGGGACGGGGAGGAGCAGCGCTGGCGGTGCTGGGGGAAATGCCTCTGGGTTGGGGCGGGGAGGAGCAGCGCTGGCCGGGCCTGACGGTGCTGGGGGAAATGCCTCTGGGTTGGGACGGGGAGGAGCAGCGCTGGCCGGGCCTGATGGTGCTGGGGGAAATGCCTCTGGGTTGGGACGGGGAGGAGCAGCGCTGGCCGAGCCTGACGGTGCTGGGGGAAATGCCTCTGGGTTGGGACGGGGAGGAGCAGCGCTGGCCGGGCCTGGCGGTGCTGGGGGAAATGCCTCTGGGTTGGGACGGGGAGGAGCAGCGCTGGCCGGGCCTGACGGTGCTGGGGGAAATGCCTCTGGGTTGGGACGGGGAGGAGCAGCGCTGGCCGGGCCTGACGGTGCTGGGGGAAATGCCTCTGGGTTGGGACGGGGAGGAGCAGCGCTGGCCGGGCCTGACGGTGCTGGGGGAAATGCCTCTGGGTTGGGACGGTACGGGGAGGAGCAGCGCTGGCCGGGCCTGACGGTGCTGGGGGAAATGCCTCTGGGTTGGGACGGGGAGGAGCAGCGCTGGCCGGGCCTGGCGGTGCTGAGGGAAATGCCTCTGGGTTGGGACGGGACAGGGAGGAGCAGCGCTGGCCGGGCCTGACGGTGCTGGGGGAAATGCCTCTGGGTTGGGACGGGGAGGAGCAGCGCTGGCCGGGCCTGGCGGTGCTGAGGGAAATGCCTCTGGGTTGGGACGGGACAGGGAGGAGCAGCGCTGGCCGGGCCTGACGGTGCAGGGGGAAATGCCTCTGGGTTGGGACGGGGAGGAGCAGCGCTGGCCGGGCCTGACGGTGCAGGGGGAAATGCCTCTGGGTTGGGACGGGGAGGAGCAGCGCTGGCCGGGCCTGACGGTGCTGGGGGAAATGCCTCTGGGTTGGGACGGGGAGGAGCAGCGCTGGCCGTGCCTGACGGTGCTGGGGGAAATGCCTCTGGGTTGGGACGGTACAGGGAGGAGCAGTGCTGGCCGGGCCTGACGGTGCTGGGGGAAATGCCTCTGGGTTGGGACGGGGAGGAGCAGCGCTGGCCGGGCCTGACGGTGCTGGGGGAAATGCCTCTGGGTTGGGACGGGGAGGAGCAGCGCTGGCCGGGCCTGACGGTGCTGGGGGAAATGCCTCTGGGTTGGGATGGGGAGGAACAGCGCTGGCCGGGTCTGGGGGAAATGCCTCTGGGTTGGGACGGGGAGGAGCAGGAGCAGCGCTGGCCGGGCCTGACGGTGCTGGGGGAAATGTCTCTGGGTTGGGACGGGGAGGAGCAGCGCTGGCCGGGCCTGACGGTGCCGGGGGAAATGCCTCTGGGTTGGGACAGGGAGGAGCAGCGCTGGCCGGGCCTGACGGTGCTGGGGGAAATGCCTCTGGGTTGGGACGGTACGGGGAGGAGCAGCACTGGCCGGGCCTGACGGTGCCGGGGGAAATGCCTCTGGGTTGGGACAGGGAGGAGCAGCGCTGGCCGGGCCTGACGGTGCTGGGGGAAATGCCTCTGGGTTGGGACGGTACGGGGAGGAGCAGCACTGGCCGGGCCTGACGGTGCTGGGGGAAATGCCTCTGGGTTGGGACGGGGAGGAGCAGCGCTGGCGGTGCTGGGGGAAATGCCTCTGGGTTGGGACGGTACGGGGAGGAGCAGCGCTGGCCGGGCCTGACGGTGCTGGGGGAAATGCCTCTGGGTTGGGACGGGGAGGAGCAGCGCTGGCCGGGCCTGACGGTGCTGGGGGAAATGCCTCTGGGTTGGGACGGGGAGGAGCAGCGCTGGCCGGGCCTGACGGTGCTGGGGGAAATGCCTCTGGGTTGGTACGGGGAGGAGCAGCGCTGGCCGGGCCTGACGGTGCTGGGGGAAATGCCTCTGGGTTGGGACGGGGAGGAGCAGCGCTGGCCGGGCCTGGCGGTGCTGGGGGAAATGCCTCTGGGTTGGGACGGGGAGGAGCAGCGCTGGCCGGGACTGACGGTGCTGGGGGAAATGCCTCTGGGTTGGGACGGGGAGGAGCAGCGCTGGCCGGGCCTGACGGTGCTGGGGCAAATGCCTGTGGCTTGGGACGGGGAGGAGCAGCGCTGGCCGGGCCTGACGGTGCTGGGGGAAATGCCTCTGGGTTGGGACGGGGAGGAGCAGCGCTGGCCGGGCCTGACGGTGCTGGGGGAAATGCCTCTGGGTTGGGACGGTACGGGGAGGAGCAGCGCTGGCCGGGCCTGACGGTGCTGGGGGAAATGCCTCTGGGTTGGGGCGGTACGGGGGGGAGCAGCGCTGGCCGGGCCTGACGGTGCTGGGGGAAATGCCTCTGGGTTGGTACGGGGAGGAGCAGCGCTGGCCGGGCCTGACGGTGCTGGGGGAAATGCCTCTGGGTTGGGACGGGGAGGAGCAGCGCTGGCCGGGCCTGACGGTGCTGGGGGAAATGCCTCTGGGTTGGGGCGGGGAGGAGCAGCGCTGGCCGGGCCTGGCGGTGCTGGGGAAATGCCTCTGGGTTGGGACGGTACGGGGAGGAGCAGCGCTGACCGGGCCTGACGGTGCTGGGGGAAATGCCTCTGGGTTGGGACGGGGAGGAGCAGCGCTGGCCGGGCCTGACGGTGCTGGGGGAAATGCCTCTGGGTTGGGACGAGGAGGAGCAGCGCTGGCCGGGCCTGACGGTGCTGGGGGAAATGCCTCTGGGTTGGGACGGGGAGGAGCAGCGCTGGCCGGGCCTGACGGTGCTGGGGGAAATGCCTCTGGGTTGGGACGGGGAGGAGCAGCACTGGCCGGGCCTGACGGTGCTGGGGGAAATGCCTCTGGGTTGGGACGGGGAGGAGCAGCGCTGGCCGAGCCTGACGGTGCTGGGGGAAATGCCTCTGGGTTGGGACGGGGAGGAGCAGCGCTGGCCGGGCCTGACGGTGCTGGGGGAAATGCCTCTGGGTTGGGACGGGGAGGAGCAGCGCTGGCCGGACCTGACGGTGCTGGGGGAAATGCCTCTGGGTTGGGACGGGGAGGAGCAGCGCTGGCCGGGCCTGACGGTGCTGGGGGAAATGCCTCTGGGTTGGGACGGGGAGGAGCAGCACTGGCCGGGCCTGACGGTGCTGGGGGAAATGCCTCTGGGTTGGGATGGGGAGGAGCAGCGCTGGCCGGGCCTGGCGGTGCTGGGGAAATGCCTCTGGGTTGGGACGGGGAGGAGCAGCGCTGGCCGGGCCTGATGGTGCTGGGGGAAATGCCTCTGGGTTGGGACGGTACGGGGAGGAGCAGCGCTGGCCGGGCCTGACGGTGCTGGGGGAAATGCCTCTGGGTTGGGACGGGGAGGAGCAGCGCTGGCCGGGCCTGACGGTGCTGGGGGAAATGCCTCTGGGTTGGTACGGGGAGGAGCAGCGCTGGCCGGGCCAGACGGTGCTTGGGGAAATGCCTCTGGGTTGGGACGGGGAGGAGCAGCGCTGGCCGGACCTGACGGTGCTGGGGGAAATGCCTCTGGGTTGGGACGGGGAGGAGCAGCGCTGGCCGGGCCTGACGGTGCTGGGGGAAATGCCTCTGGGTTGGGACGGGGAGGAGCAGCGCTGGCCGGGCCTGACGGTGCTGGGGGAAATGCCTCTGGGTTGGGACGGGGAGGAGCAGCGCTGGCCGGGCCTGACGGTGCTGGGGGAAATGCCTCTGGGTTGGGACGGGGAGGAGCAGCGCTGGCCGGGCCTGACGGTGCTGGGGGAAATGCCTCTGGGTTGGGACGGTACGGGGAGGAGCAGCGCTGGCCGGGCCTGACGGTGCTGGGGGAAATGCCTCTGGGTTGGGACGGGGAGGAGCAGCGCTGGCCGGGCCTGGCGGTGCTGGGTGAAATGCCTCTGGGTTGGGACAGGGAGGAGCAGCGCTGGCCGGGCCTGATGGTGCTGGGGGAAATGCCTCTGGGTTGGGACGGGGAGGAGCAGCGCTGGCCGGGCCTGACGGTGCTGGGGGAAATGCCTCTGGGTTGGGACGGGGAGGAGCAGCGCTGGCCGGGCCTGACGGTGCTGGGGGAAATGCCTCTGGGTTGGGACGGGGAGGAGCAGCGCTGGCCGGGCCTGGCGGTGCTGGGAGAAATGCCTCTGGGTTGGACGAGGAGGAGCAGCGCTGGCCGGGCCTGACGGTGCTGGGGGTAATGCCTCTGGGTTGGGACGGGGAGGAGCAGCGCTGGCCGGGCCTGACGGTGCTGGGGGAAATGCCTCTGGGTTGGGACGGTACGGGGAGGAGCAGCGCTGGCCGGGCCTGACGGTGCTGGGGGAAATGCCTCTGGGTTGGGGCGGGGAGGAGCAGCGCTGGCCGGGCCTGACGGTGCTGGGGGAAATGCCTCTGGGTTGGGGCAGGGAGGAGCAGCACTGGCCGGACCTGACAGTGCTGGGGGAAATGCCTCTGGGTTGGGACGGGGAGGAGCAGCGCTGGCCGGGCCTGACGGTGCTGGGGGAAATGCCTCTGGGTTGGGACGGGGAGGAGCAGCGCTGGCCGGGCCTGACGGTGCTGGGGGAAATGCCTCTGGGTTGGGACGGGGAGGAGCAGGAGCAGCGCTGGCCGGGCCTGACGGTGCTGGGGGAAATGCCTCTGGGTTGGGACGGGGAGGAGCAGCGCTGGCCGGGCCTGACGGTGCTGGGGGAAATGCCTCTGGGTTGGGTCGGGGAGGAGCAGCGCTGGCCGGGCCTGACGGTGCTGGGGGAAATGCCTCTGGGTTGGGACGGGGAGGAGCAGCGCTGGCCGGGCCTGACGGTGCTGGGGGAGATGCCTCTGGGTTGGGACGGGGAGGAGCAGCGCTGGCCTGGCCTGACGGTGCTGGGGGAAATGCCTCTGGGTTGGGACGGGGAGGAGCAGCGCTGGCCGGGCCTGACGGTGCTGGGGGGAAATGCCTCTGGGTTGGGACGGGGAGGAGCAGCGCTGGCCGGGCCTGACGGTGCTGGGGGAAATGCCTCTGGGTTGGGACGGGGAGGAGCAGCGCTGGCCGGGCCTGACGGTGCTGGGGGAAATGCCTCTGGGTTGGGACGGGGAGGAGCAGCTCTGGCCGGGCCTGACGGTGCTGGGGGAAATGCCTCTGGGTTGGGACGGGGAGGAGCAGCGCTGGCGGTGCTGGGGGAAATGCCTCTGGGTTGGGACGGGGAGGAGCAGCGCTGGCCGGGCCTGACGGTGCTGGGGGAAATGCCTCTGGGTTGGGACGGGGAGGAGCAGCGCTGGCCGGGCCTGACGGTGCTGGGGGAAATGCCTCTGGGTTGGGGCGGGGAGGAGCAGCGCTGGCCGGGCCTGACGGTGCTGGGGGAAATGCCTCTGGGTTGGGACGGGGAGGAGCAGCGCTGGCCGGGCCTGAAGGTGCTGGGGGAAATGCCTCTGGGTTGGGGCGGTACGGGGAGGAGCAGCGCTGGCCGGGCCTGACGGTGCTGGGGGAAATGCCTCTGGGTTGGGGCGGTACGGGGAGGAGCAGCGCTGGCCGGGCCTGACGGTGCCGGGGGAAATGCCTCTGGGTTGGGACGGGGAGGAGCAGCGCTGGCCGGGCCTGACGGTGCTGGAGGAAATGCCTCTGGGTTGGGACGGGGAGTAGCAGCGCTGGCCGGGCCTGACGGTGCTGGGGGAAATGCCTCTGGGTTGGGACGGGGAGGAGCAGCGCTGGCCGGACCTGACGGTGCTGGGGGAAATGCCTCTGGGTTGGGACGGGGAGGAGCAGCGCTGGCCGGGCCTGACGGTGCTGGGGAAATGCCTCTGGGTTGGGACGGGGAGGAGCAGCGCTGGCCGGGCCTGACGGTGCTGGGGGAAATGCCTCTGGGTTGGGGCGGGGAGGAGCAGCGCTGGCCGGGCCTGACGGTGCTGGGGGAAATGCCTCTGGGTTGGGACGGGGAGGAGCAGCGCTGGCCGGGCCTGACGGTGCTGGGGGAAATGTCTCTGGGTTGGGACGGGGAGGAGCAGCGCTGGCCGGGCCTGACGGTGCTGGGGGAAATGCCTCTGGGTTGGGACGGGGAGGAGCAGCGCTGGCCGGGCCTGACGGTGCTGGGGGAAATGCCTCTGGGTTGGGGCGGGGAGGAGCAGCGCTGGCCGGGCCTGACGGTGCTGGGGGAAATGCCTCTGGGTTGGGACGGGGAGGAGCAGCGCTGGCCGGGCCTGACGGTGCTGGGGGAAATGCCTCTGGGTTGGGACGGGGAGGAGCAGCGCTGGCCGGGCCTGACGGTGCTGGGGGAAATGCCTCTGGGTTGGGACGGGGAGGAGCAGCGCTGGCCGGGCCTGACGGTGCTGGGGGAAATGCCTCTGGGTTGGGACGGGGAGGAGCAGCGCTGGCCGGGCCTGACGGTGCTGGGGAAATGCCTCTGGGTTGGGACGGGGAGGAGCAGCGCTGGCCGGGCCTGACGGTGCTGGGGGAAATGCCTCTGGGTTGGGACGGGGAGGAGCAGCGCTGGCCGGGCCTGACGGTGCTGGGGGAAATGCCTCTGGGTTGGGGCGGTACGGGGAGGAGCAGCGCTGGCCGGGCCTGATGGTGCTGGGGGATATGCCTCTGGGTTGGGACGGTACGGGGAGGAGCAGCGCTGGCCGGGCCTGACGGTGCTGGGGGAAATGCCTCTGGGTTGGGGCGGGGAGGAGCAGCACTGGCCGGGCCTGACGGTGCTGGGGGAAATGCCTCTGGGTTGGGACGGGGAGGAGCAGCGCTGGCCGGGCCTGACGGTGCTGGGGGAAATGTCTCTGGGTTGGGACGGGGAGGAGCAGCGCTGGCCGGGCCTGACGGTGCCGGGGGAAATGCCTCTGGGTTGGGACGGGGAGGAGCAGCGCTGGCCGGGCCTGACGGTGCCGGGGGAAATGCCTCTGGGTTGGGACGGGGAGGAGCAGCGCTGGCCGGGCCTGACGGTGCCGGGGGAAATGCCTCTGGGTTGGGACGGGGAGGAGCAGCGCTGGCCGGGCCTGACGGTGCCGGGGGAAATGCCTCTGGGTTGGGACGGGGAGGAGCAGCGCTGGCCGGGCCTGACGGTGCCGGGGGAAATGCCTCTGGGTTGGGACGGGGAGCAGCAGCGCTGGCCGGGCCTGACGGTGCCGGGGGAAATGCCTCTGGGTTGGGACGGGGAGGAGCAGCGCTGGCCGGGCCTGACGGTGCCGGGGGAAATGCCTCTGGGTTGGGACGGGGAGGAGCAGCGCTGGCCGGGCCTGACGGTGCCGGGGGAAATGCCTCTGGGTTGGGACGGGGAGGAGCAGCGCTGGCCGGGCCTGACGGTGCCGGGGGAAATGCCTCTGGGTTGGGACGGGGAGGAGCAGCTCTGGCCGGGCCTGACGGTGCTGGGGGAAATGCCTCTGGGTTGGGACGGGGAGGAGCAGCGCTGGCGGTGCTGGGGGAAATGCCTCTGGGTTGGGGCGGGGAGGAGCAGCGCTGGCCGGGCCTGACGGTGCTGGGGGAAATGCCTCTGGGTTGGGACGGGGAGGAGCAGCGCTGGCCGGGCCTGATGGTGCTGGGGGAAATGCCTCTGGGTTGGGACGCCGAGGAGCAGCGCTGGCCGGGCCTGGCGGTGCTGGGGGAAATGCCTCTGGGTTGGGACGGGGAGGAGCAGCGCTGGCTGGGCCTGACGGTGCTGGGGGAAATGCCTCTGGGTTGGGACGGGGAGGAGCAGCGCTGGCCGGGCCTGACGGTGCTGGGGGAAATGCCTCTGGGTTGGGACGGGGAGGAGCAGCGCTGGCCGGGCCTGACGGTGCTGGGGGAAATGCCTCTGGGTTGGGACGGGGAGGAGCAGCGCTGGCCGGGCCTGACGGTGCTGGGGGAAATGCCTCTGGGTTGGGACGGGGAGGAGCAGCGCTGGCGGTGCTGGGGGAAATGCCTCTGGGTTGGGACGGGGAGGAGCAGCGCTGGCCGGACCTGACGGTGCTGGGGGAAATGCCTCTGGGTTGGGACGGGGAGGAGCAGCGCTGGCCGGGCCTGACGGTGCTGGGAGAAATGCCTCTGGGTTGGGACGGGGAGGAGCAGCGCTGGCCGGACCTGACGGTGCTGGGGGAAATGCCTCTGGGTTGGGACGGGGAGGAGCAGCGCTGACCGGGCCTGACGGTGCTGGGGGAAATGCCTCTGGGTTGGGACGGGGAGGAGCAGCGCTGGCCGGGCCTGACGGTGCTGGGGGAAATGCCTCTGGGTTGGGACGGGGAGGAGCAGCGCTGGCCGGGCCTGACGGTGCTGGGGGAAATGCCTCTGGGTTGGGACGGGGAGGAGCAGCGCTGGCCGGGCCTGACGGTGCTGGGGGAAATGCCTCTGGGTTGGGACGGGGAGGAGCAGCGCTGGCCGGGCCTGACGGTGCTGGGGGAAATGTCTCTGGGACGGTACGGGGAGGAGCAGCGCTGGCCGGGCCTGGCGGTGCTGGGGCAAATGCCTCTGGGTTGGGACGGTACGGGGAGGAGCAGCGCTGGCCGGGCCTGACGGTGCTGGGGGAAATGCCTCTGGGTTGGGACGGGGTGGAGCAGCGCTGGCCAGGCCTGACGGTGCTGGGGGAAATGCCTCTGGGTTGGGGCGGGGAGGAGCAGCACTGGCCGGGCCTGACGGTGCTGGGGGAAATGCCTCTGGGTTGGGACGAGGAGGAGCAGCGCTGGCCGGGCCTGACGGTGCTGGGGGAAATGCTTCTGGGTTGGGACGGGGAGGAGCAGCGCTGGCCGGGCCTGACGGTGCTGGGGGAAATGCCTCTGGGTTGGACGGGGAGGAGCAGCGCTGGCCGGGCCTGACGGTGCTGGGGGAAATGCCTCTGGGTTGGGACGGGGAGGAGCAGCGCTGGCCGGGCCTGACGGTGCTGGGGGAAATGCCTCTGGGTTGGGACGGGGAGGAGCAGCGCTGGCCGGGCCTGACGGTGCTGGGGGAAATGCCTCTGGGTTGGGACGGGGAGGAGCAGCGCTGGCCGGGCCTGACGGTGCTGGGGGAAATGCCTCTGGGTTGGGACGGGGAGGAGCAGCGCTGGCCGGGCCTGACGGTGCTGGGGGAAATGCCTCTGGGTTGGGACGGGGAGGAGCAGCGCTGGCCGGGCCTGACGGTGCTGGGGGAAATGTCTCTGGGACGGTACGGGGAGGAGCAGCGCTGGCCGGGCCTGGCGGTGCTGGGGCAAATGCCTCTGGGTTGGGACGGTACGGGGAGGAGCAGCGCTGGCCGGGCCTGACGGTGCTGGGGGAAATGCCTCTGGGTTGGGACGGGGTGGAGCAGCGCTGGCCAGGCCTGACGGTGCTGGGGGAAATGCCTCTGGGTTGGGGCGGGGAGGAGCAGCGCTGGCCGGGCCTGACGGTGCTGGGGGAAATGCCTCTGGGTTGGGACGGGGAGGAGCAGCGCTGGCCGGGCCTGACGGTGCTGGGGGAAATGCCTCTGGGTTGGGACGGTACGGGGAGGAGCAGCGCTGGCCGGGCCTGACGGTGCTGGGGGAAATGCCTCTGGGTTGGGACGGGGAGGAGCAGCGCTGGCCGGGCCTGACGGTGCTGGGGGAAATGCCTCTAGGTTGGGGCAGGGAGGAGCAGCACTGGCCGGGCCTGACGGTGCTGGGGGAAATGCCTCTGGGTTGGGACGGGGAGGAGCAGCGCTGGCCGGGCCTGACGGTGCTGGGGGAAATGCCTCTGGGTTGGGACGGGGAGGAGCAGCGCTGGCCGGGCCTGACGGTGCTGGGGGAAATGCCTCTGGGTTGGGACGGGGAGGAGCAGCGCTGGCCGGGCCTGACGGTGCTGGGGGAAATGCCTCTGGGTTGGGACGGGGAGGAGCAGCGCTGGCCGGGCCTGACGGTGCTGGGGGAAATGCCTCTGGGTTGGGACGGGGAGGAGCAGCGCTGGCCGGGCCTGATGGTGCCGGGGGAAATGCCTCTGGGTTGGGACGGGGAGGAGCAGCGCCGGCCGGGCCTGACGGTGCTGGGGGAAATGCCTCTGGGTTGGGACGGGGAGGAGAAGCGCTGGCCGGGCCTGGCGGTGCTGGGAGAAATGCCTCTGGGTTGGGACGGGGAGGAGCAGCGCTGGCCGGGCCTGACGGTGCTGGGGAAATGCCTCTGGGTTGGGACGGGGAGGAGCAGCGCTGGCCGGGCCTGACGGTGCCGGGGGAAATGCCTCTGGGTTGGGACGGGGAGGAGCAGCGCTGGCCGGGCCTGACGGTGCTGGGGGAAATGTCTCTGGGACGGTACGGGGAGGAGCAGCGCTGGCCGGGCCTGGCGGTGCTGGGGCAAATGCCTCTGGGTTGGGACGGTACGGGGAGGAGCAGCGCTGGCCGGGCCTGACGGTGCTGGGGGAAATGCCTCTGGGTTGGGACGGGGTGGAGCAGCGCTGGCCAGGCCTGACGGTGCTGGGGGAAATGCCTCTGGGTTGGGGCGGGGAGGAGCAGCACTGGCCGGGCCTGACGGTGCTGGGGGAAATGCCTCTGGGTTGGGACGAGGAGGAGCAGCGCTGGCCGGGCCTGACGGTGCTGGGGGAAATGCTTCTGGGTTGGGACGGGGAGGAGCAGCGCTGGCCGGGCCTGACGGTGCTGGGGGAAATGCCTCTGGGTTGGACGGGGAGGAGCAGCGCTGGCCGGGCCTGACGGTGCTGGGGGAAATGCCTCTGGGTTGGGACGGGGAGGAGCAGCGCTGGCCGGGCCTGACGGTGCTGGGGGAAATGCCTCTGGGTTGGGACGGGGAGGAGCAGCGCTGGCCGGGCCTGACGGTGCTGGGGGAAATGCCTCTGGGTTGGGACGGGGAGGAGCAGCGCTGGCCGGGCCTGACGGTGCTGGGGGAAATGCCTCTGGGTTGGGACGGGGAGGAGCAGCGCTGGCCGGGCCTGACGGTACTGGGGGAAATGCCTCTAGGTTGGGACGGGGAGGAGCAGCGCTGACAGGGCCTGACGGTGCTGGGGGATTTGTCTCTGTGTTGGGACGAGGAGGAGCAGCGCTGGCCGGGCCTGACGGTGCTGGGGGAAATGCCTCTGGGTTGGGACGGGGAGGAGCAGCGCTGGCCGGGCCTGACGGTGCCGGGGGAAATGCCTCTGGGTTGGGACGGGGAGGAGCAGCGCTGGCCGGGCCTGACGGTGCTGGGGGAAATGCCTCTGGGTTGGGACGGGGAGGAGCAGCGCTGGCCGGGCCTGACGGTGCTGGGGGAAATGCCTCTGGGTTGGGACGAGGAGGAGCAGCGCTGACCGGGCCTGACGGTGCTGGGGGAAATGCCTCTGGGTTGGGACGGGGAGGAGCAGCGCTGGCCGGACCTGACGGTGCCGGGGGAAATGCCTCTGGGTTGGGACGGGGAGGAGCAGCGCTGACCGGGCCTGACGGTGCTGGGGGAAATGCCTCTGGGTTGGGACGGGGAGGAGCAGCGCTGGCCGGGCCTGACGGTGCTGGGGGAAATGCCTCTGGGTTGGGACGGGGAGGAGCAGCGCTGGCCGGGCCTGACGGTGCTGGGGGAAATGCCTCTGGGTTGGGACGGGGAGGAGCAGCGCTGGCCGGGCCTGACGGTGCTGGGGGAAATGCCTCTGGGTTGGGACGGGGAGGAGCAGCGCTGGCCGGGCCTGACGGTGCTGGGGGAAATGTCTCTGGGACGGTACGGGGAGGAGCAGCGCTGGCCGGGCCTGGCGGTGCTGGGGCAAATGCCTCTGGGTTGGGACGGTACGGGGAGGAGCAGCGCTGGCCGGGCCTGACGGTGCTGGGGGAAATGCCTCTGGGTTGGGACGGGGTGGAGCAGCGCTGGCCAGGCCTGACGGTGCTGGGGGAAATGCCTCTGGGTTGGGGCGGGGAGGAGCAGCACTGGCCGGGCCTGACGGTGCTGGGGGAAATGCCTCTGGGTTGGGACGAGGAGGAGCAGCGCTGGCCGGGCCTGACGGTGCTGGGGGAAATGCTTCTGGGTTGGGACGGGGAGGAGCAGCGCTGGCCGGGCCTGACGGTGCTGGGGGAAATGCCTCTGGGTTGGACGGGGAGGAGCAGCGCTGGCCGGGCCTGACGGTGCTGGGGGAAATGCCTCTGGGTTGGGACGGGGAGGAGCAGCGCTGGCCGGGCCTGACGGTGCTGGGGGAAATGCCTCTGGGTTGGGACGGGGAGGAGCAGCGCTGGCCGGGCCTGACGGTGCTGGGGGAAATGCCTCTGGGTTGGGACGGGGAGGAGCAGCGCTGGCCGGGCCTGACGGTGCTGGGGGAAATGCCTCTGGGTTGGGACGGGGAGGAGCAGCGCTGGCCGGGCCTGACGGTACTGGGGGAAATGCCTCTAGGTTGGGACGGGGAGGAGCAGCGCTGACAGGGCCTGACGGTGCTGGGGGATTTGTCTCTGTGTTGGGACGAGGAGGAGCAGCGCTGGCCGGGCCTGACGGTGCTGGGGGAAATGCCTCTGGGTTGGGACGGGGAGGAGCAGCGCTGGCCGGGCCTGACGGTGCTGGGGGAAATGCCTCTGGGTTGGGACGGGGAGGAGCAGCGCTGGCCGGGCCTGACGGTGCTGGGGGAAATGCCTCTGGGTTGGGACGGGGAGGAGCAGCGCTGGCCGGGCCTGACGGTGCTGGGGGAAATGCCTCTGGGTTGGGACGGGGAGGAGCAGCGCTGGCCGGGCCTGACGGTGCTGGGGGAAATGCCTCTGGGTTGGGACGGGGAGGAGCAGCGCTGGCCGGGCCTGACGGTGCTGGGGGAAATGTCTCTGGGACGGTACGGGGAGGAGCAGCGCTGGCCGGGCCTGGCGGTGCTGGGGCAAATGCCTCTGGGTTGGGACGGTACGGGGAGGAGCAGCGCTGGCCGGGCCTGACGGTGCTGGGGGAAATGCCTCTGGGTTGGGACGGGGTGGAGCAGCGCTGGCCAGGCCTGACGGTGCTGGGGGAAATGCCTCTGGGTTGGGGCGGGGAGGAGCAGCACTGGCCGGGCCTGACGGTGCTGGGGGAAATGCCTCTGGGTTGGGACGAGGAGGAGCAGCGCTGGCCGGGCCTGACGGTGCTGGGGGAAATGCTTCTGGGTTGGGACGGGGAGGAGCAGCGCTGGCCGGGCCTGACGGTGCTGGGGGAAATGCCTCTGGGTTGGACGGGGAGGAGCAGCGCTGGCCGGGCCTGACGGTGCTGGGGGAAATGCCTCTGGGTTGGGACGGGGAGGAGCAGCGCTGGCCGGGCCTGACGGTGCTGGGGGAAATGCCTCTGGGTTGGGACGGGGAGGAGCAGCGCTGGCCGGGCCTGACGGTGCTGGGGGAAATGCCTCTGGGTTGGGACGGGGAGGAGCAGCGCTGGCCGGGCCTGACGGTGCTGGGGGAAATGCCTCTGGGTTGGGACGGGGAGGAGCAGCGCTGGCCGGGCCTGACGGTACTGGGGGAAATGCCTCTAGGTTGGGACGGGGAGGAGCAGCGCTGACAGGGCCTGACGGTGCTGGGGGATTTGTCTCTGTGTTGGGACGAGGAGGAGCAGCGCTGGCCGGGCCTGACGGTGCTGGGGGAAATGCCTCTGGGTTGGGACGGGGAGGAGCAGCGCTGGCCGGGCCTGACGGTGCCGGGGGAAATGCCTCTGGGTTGGGACGGGGAGGAGCAGCGCTGGCCGGGCCTGACGGTGCTGGGGGAAATGCCTCTGGGATGGGACGGGGTGGAGCAGCGCTGGCCGGGCCTGACGGTGCTGGGGGAAATGCCTCTGGGTTGGGACGGGGAGGAGCAGCGCTGGCCGGGCCTGACGGTGCCGGGGGAAATGCCTCTGGGTTGGGACGGGGAGGAGCAGCGCTGACCGGGCCTGACGGTGCTGGGGGAAATGCCTCTGGGTTGGGACGGGGTGGAGCAGCGCTGGCCAGGCCTGACGGTGCTGGGGGAAATGCCTCTGGGTTGGGGCGGGGAGGAGCAGCACTGGCCGGGCCTGACGGTGCTGGGGGAAATGCCTCTGGGTTGGGACGAGGAGGAGCAGCGCTGGCCGGGCCTGACGGTGCTGGGGGAAATGCTTCTGGGTTGGGACGGGGAGGAGCAGCGCTGGCCGGGCCTGACGGTGCTGGGGGAAATGCCTCTGGGTTGGACGGGGAGGAGCAGCGCTGGCCGGGCCTGACGGTGCTGGGGGAAATGCCTCTGGGTTGGGACGAGGAGGAGCAGCGCTGACCGGGCCTGACGGTACTGGGGGAAATGCCTCTAGGTTGGGACGGGGAGGAGCAGCGCTGACAGGGCCTGACGGTGCTGGGGGATTTGTCTCTGTGTTGGGACGAGGAGGAGCAGCGCTGGCCGGGCCTGACGGTGCTGGGGGAAATGCCTCTGGGTTGGGACGGGGAGGAGCAGCGCTGGCCGGGCCTGACGGTGCCGGGGGAAATGCCTCTGGGTTGGGACGGGGAGGAGCAGCGCTGGCCGGGCCTGACGGTGCTGGGGGAAATGCCTCTGGGTTGGGACGGGGAGGAGCAGCGCTGGCCGGGCCTGACGGTGCTGGGGGAAATGCCTCTGGGTTGGGACGAGGAGGAGCAGCGCTGACCGGGCCTGACGGTGCTGGGGGAAATGCCTCTGGGTTGGGACGGGGAGGAGCAGCGCTGGCCGGACCTGACGGTGCCGGGGGAAATGCCTCTGGGTTGGGACGGGGAGGAGCAGCGCTGACCGGGCCTGACGGTGCTGGGGGAAATGCCTCTGGGTTGGGACGGGGAGGAGCAGCGCTGGCCGGGCCTGACGGTGCTGGGGGAAATGCCTCTGGGTTGGGACGGGGAGGAGCAGCGCTGGCCGGGCCTGACGGTGCTGGGGGAAATGCCTCTGGGTTGGGACGGGGAGGAGCAGCGCTGGCCGGGCCTGACGGTGCTGGGGGAAATGCCTCTGGGTTGGGACGGGGAGGAGCAGCGCTGGCCGGGCCTGACGGTGCTGGGGGAAATGTCTCTGGGACGGTACGGGGAGGAGCAGCGCTGGCCGGGCCTGGCGGTGCTGGGGCAAATGCCTCTGGGTTGGGACGGTACGGGGAGGAGCAGCGCTGGCCGGGCCTGACGGTGCTGGGGGAAATGCCTCTGGGTTGGGACGGTACGGGGAGGAGCAGCGCTGGCCGGGCCTGACGGTGCTGGGGGAAATGCCTCTGGGTTGGGACGGGGAGGAGCAGCGCTGGCCGGGCCTGACGGTGCTGGGGGAAATGCCTCTGGGTTGGGACGGGGAGGAGCAGCGCTGGCCGGGCCTGACGGTGCTGGGGGAAATGCCTCTGGGTTGGGACGGGGAGGAGCAGCGCTGGCCGGGCCTGACGGTGCTGGGGGAAATGCCTCTGGGTTGGGACGGGGAGGAGCAGCGCTGGCCGGGCCTGACGGTGCTGGGGGAAATGTCTCTGGGACGGTACGGGGAGGAGCAGCGCTGGCCGGGCCTGGCGGTGCTGGGGCAAATGCCTCTGGGTTGGGACGGTACGGGGAGGAGCAGCGCTGGCCGGGCCTGACGGTGCTGGGGGAAATGCCTCTGGGTTGGGACGGGGTGGAGCAGCGCTGGCCAGGCCTGACGGTGCTGGGGGAAATGCCTCTGGGTTGGGGCGGGGAGGAGCAGCACTGGCCGGGCCTGACGGTGCTGGGGGAAATGCCTCTGGGTTGGGACGAGGAGGAGCAGCGCTGGCCGGGCCTGACGGTGCTGGGGGAAATGCTTCTGGGTTGGGACGGGGAGGAGCAGCGCTGGCCGGGCCTGACGGTGCTGGGGGAAATGCCTCTGGGTTGGACGGGGAGGAGCAGCGCTGGCCGGGCCTGACGGTGCTGGGGGAAATGCCTCTGGGTTGGGACGGGGAGGAGCAGCGCTGGCCGGGCCTGACGGTGCTGGGGGAAATGCCTCTGGGTTGGGACGGGGAGGAGCAGCGCTGGCCGGGCCTGACGGTGCTGGGGGAAATGCCTCTGGGTTGGGACGGGGAGGAGCAGCGCTGGCCGGGCCTGACGGTGCTGGGGGAAATGCCTCTGGGTTGGGACGGGGAGGAGCAGCGCTGGCCGGGCCTGACGGTACTGGGGGAAATGCCTCTAGGTTGGGACGGGGAGGAGCAGCGCTGACAGGGCCTGACGGTGCTGGGGGATTTGTCTCTGTGTTGGGACGAGGAGGAGCAGCGCTGGCCGGGCCTGACGGTGCTGGGGGAAATGCCTCTGGGTTGGGACGGGGAGGAGCAGCGCTGGCCGGGCCTGACGGTGCCGGGGGAAATGCCTCTGGGTTGGGACGGGGAGGAGCAGCGCTGGCCGGGCCTGACGGTGCTGGGGGAAATGCCTCTGGGATGGGACGGGGTGGAGCAGCGCTGGCCGGGCCTGACGGTGCTGGGGGAAATGCCTCTGGGTTGGGACGGGGAGGAGCAGCGCTGGCCGGGCCTGACGGTGCCGGGGGAAATGCCTCTGGGTTGGGACGGGGAGGAGCAGCGCTGACCGGGCCTGACGGTGCTGGGGGAAATGCCTCTGGGTTGGGACGGGGTGGAGCAGCGCTGGCCAGGCCTGACGGTGCTGGGGGAAATGCCTCTGGGTTGGGGCGGGGAGGAGCAGCACTGGCCGGGCCTGACGGTGCTGGGGGAAATGCCTCTGGGTTGGGACGAGGAGGAGCAGCGCTGGCCGGGCCTGACGGTGCTGGGGGAAATGCTTCTGGGTTGGGACGGGGAGGAGCAGCGCTGGCCGGGCCTGACGGTGCTGGGGGAAATGCCTCTGGGTTGGACGGGGAGGAGCAGCGCTGGCCGGGCCTGACGGTGCTGGGGGAAATGCCTCTGGGTTGGGACGGGGAGGAGCAGCGCTGGCCGGGCCTGACGGTGCTGGGGGAAATGCCTCTGGGTTGGGACGGGGAGGAGCAGCGCTGGCCGGGCCTGACGGTGCTGGGGGAAATGCCTCTGGGTTGGGACGGGGAGGAGCAGCGCTGGCCGGGCCTGACGGTGCTGGGGGAAATGCCTCTGGGTTGGGACGGGGAGGAGCAGCGCTGGCCGGGCCTGACGGTGCTGGGGGAAATGTCTCTGGGACGGTACGGGGAGGAGCAGCGCTGGCCGGGCCTGGCGGTGCTGGGGCAAATGCCTCTGGGTTGGGACGGTACGGGGAGGAGCAGCGCTGGCCGGGCCTGACGGTGCTGGGGGAAATGCCTCTGGGTTGGGACGGGGAGGAGCAGCGCTGGCCGGGCCTGACGGTGCTGGGGGAAATGCCTCTGGGTTGGGACGGGGAGGAGCAGCGCTGGCCGGGCCTGACGGTGCCGGGGGAAATGCCTCTGGGTTGGGACGGGGAGGAGCAGCGCTGGCCGGGCCTGACGGTGCTGGGGGAAATGCCTCTGGGTTGGGACGGGGAGGAGCAGCGCTGGCCGGGCCTGACGGTGCTGGGGGAAATGCCTCTGGGTTGGGACGAGGAGGAGCAGCGCTGACCGGGCCTGACGGTGCTGGGGGAAATGCCTCTGGGTTGGGACGGGGAGGAGCAGCGCTGGCCGGACCTGACGGTGCCGGGGGAAATGCCTCTGGGTTGGGACGGGGAGGAGCAGCGCTGACCGGGCCTGACGGTGCTGGGGGAAATGCCTCTGGGTTGGGACGGGGAGGAGCAGCGCTGGCCGGGCCTGACGGTGCTGGGGGAAATGCCTCTGGGTTGGGACGGGGAGGAGCAGCGCTGGCCGGGCCTGACGGTGCTGGGGGAAATGCCTCTGGGTTGGGACGGGGAGGAGCAGCGCTGGCCGGGCCTGACGGTGCTGGGGGAAATGCCTCTGGGTTGGGACGGGGAGGAGCAGCGCTGGCCGGGCCTGACGGTGCTGGGGGAAATGTCTCTGGGACGGTACGGGGAGGAGCAGCGCTGGCCGGGCCTGGCGGTGCTGGGGCAAATGCCTCTGGGTTGGGACGGTACGGGGAGGAGCAGCGCTGGCCGGGCCTGACGGTGCTGGGGGAAATGCCTCTGGGTTGGGACGGGGAGGAGCAGCGCTGGCCGGGCCTGACGGTGCTGGGGGAAATGCCTCTGGGTTGGGACGGGGAGGAGCAGCGCTGGCCGGGCCTGACGGTGCTGGGGGAAATGCCTCTGGGTTGGGACGGGGAGGAGCAGCGCTGGCTGGGCCTGACGGTGCTGGGGGAAATGCCTCTGGGTTGGGACGGGGAGGAGCAGCGCTGGCCGGGCCTGATGGTGCCGGGGGAAATGCCTCTGGGTTGGGACGGGGAGGAGCAGCGCCGGCCGGGCCTGACGGTGCTGGGGGAAATGCCTCTGGGTTGGGACGGGGAGGAGAAGCGCTGGCCGGGCCTGGCGGTGCTGGGAGAAATGCCTCTGGGTTGGGACGGGGAGGAGCAGCGCTGGCCGGGCCTGACGGTGCTGGGGAAATGCCTCTGGGTTGGGACGGGGAGGAGCAGCGCTGGCCGGGCCTGACGGTGCCGGGGGAAATGCCTCTGGGTTGGGACGGGGAGGAGCAGCGCTGGCCGGGCCTGACGGTGCTGGGGGAAATGTCTCTGGGACGGTACGGGGAGGAGCAGCGCTGGCCGGGCCTGGCGGTGCTGGGGCAAATGCCTCTGGGTTGGGACGGTACGGGGAGGAGCAGCGCTGGCCGGGCCTGACGGTGCTGGGGGAAATGCCTCTGGGTTGGGACGGGGTGGAGCAGCGCTGGCCAGGCCTGACGGTGCTGGGGGAAATGCCTCTGGGTTGGGGCGGGGAGGAGCAGCACTGGCCGGGCCTGACGGTGCTGGGGGAAATGCCTCTGGGTTGGGACGAGGAGGAGCAGCGCTGGCCGGGCCTGACGTGCTGGGGGAAATGCTTCTGGGTTGGGACGGGGAGGAGCAGCGCTGGCCGGGCCTGACGGTGCTGGGGGAAATGCCTCTGGGTTGGACGGGGAGGAGCAGCGCTGGCCGGGCCTGACGGTGCTGGGGGAAATGCCTCTGGGTTGGGACGGGGAGGAGCAGCGCTGGCCGGGCCTGACGGTGCTGGGGGAAATGCCTCTGGGTTGGGACGGGGAGGAGCAGCGCTGGCCGGGCCTGACGGTGCTGGGGGAAATGCCTCTGGGTTGGGACGGGGAGGAGCAGCGCTGGCCGGGCCTGACGGTGCTGGGGGAAATGCCTCTGGGTTGGGACGGGGAGGAGCAGCGCTGGCCGGGCCTGACGGTACTGGGGGAAATGCCTCTAGGTTGGGACGGGGAGGAGCAGCGCTGACAGGGCCTGACGGTGCTGGGGGATTTGTCTCTGTGTTGGGACGAGGAGGAGCAGCGCTGGCCGGGCCTGACGGTGCTGGGGGAAATGCCTCTGGGTTGGGACGGGGAGGAGCAGCGCTGGCCGGGCCTGACGGTGCCGGGGGAAATGCCTCTGGGTTGGGACGGGGAGGAGCAGCGCTGGCCGGGCCTGACGGTGCTGGGGGAAATGCCTCTGGGTTGGGACGGGGAGGAGCAGCGCTGGCCGGGCCTGACGGTGCTGGGGGAAATGCCTCTGGGTTGGGACGAGGAGGAGCAGCGCTGACCGGGCCTGACGGTGCTGGGGGAAATGCCTCTGGGTTGGGACGGGGAGGAGCAGCGCTGGCCGGACCTGACGGTGCCGGGGGAAATGCCTCTGGGTTGGGACGGGGAGGAGCAGCGCTGACCGGGCCTGACGGTGCTGGGGGAAATGCCTCTGGGTTGGGACGGGGAGGAGCAGCGCTGGCCGGGCCTGACGGTGCTGGGGGAAATGCCTCTGGGTTGGGACGGGGAGGAGCAGCGCTGGCCGGGCCTGACGGTGCTGGGGGAAATGCCTCTGGGTTGGGACGGGGAGGAGCAGCGCTGGCCGGGCCTGACGGTGCTGGGGGAAATGCCTCTGGGTTGGGACGGGGAGGAGCAGCGCTGGCCGGGCCTGACGGTGCTGGGGGAAATGTCTCTGGGACGGTACGGGGAGGAGCAGCGCTGGCCGGGCCTGGCGGTGCTGGGGCAAATGCCTCTGGGTTGGGACGGTACGGGGAGGAGCAGCGCTGGCCGGGCCTGACGGTGCTGGGGGAAATGCCTCTGGGTTGGGACGGGGTGGAGCAGCGCTGGCCAGGCCTGACGGTGCTGGGGGAAATGCCTCTGGGTTGGGGCGGGGAGGAGCAGCACTGGCCGGGCCTGACGGTGCTGGGGGAAATGCCTCTGGGTTGGGACGAGGAGGAGCAGCGCTGGCCGGGCCTGACGGTGCTGGGGGAAATGCTTCTGGGTTGGGACGGGGAGGAGCAGCGCTGGCCGGGCCTGACGGTGCTGGGGGAAATGCCTCTGGGTTGGACGGGGAGGAGCAGCGCTGGCCGGGCCTGACGGTGCTGGGGGAAATGCCTCTGGGTTGGGACGGGGAGGAGCAGCGCTGGCCGGGCCTGACGGTGCTGGGGGAAATGCCTCTGGGTTGGGACGGGGAGGAGCAGCGCTGGCCGGGCCTGACGGTGCTGGGGGAAATGCCTCTGGGTTGGGACGGGGAGGAGCAGCGCTGGCCGGGCCTGACGGTGCTGGGGGAAATGCCTCTGGGTTGGGACGGGGAGGAGCAGCGCTGGCCGGGCCTGACGGTACTGGGGGAAATGCCTCTAGGTTGGGACGGGGAGGAGCAGCGCTGACAGGGCCTGACGGTGCTGGGGGATTTGTCTCTGTGTTGGGACGAGGAGGAGCAGCGCTGGCCGGGCCTGACGGTGCTGGGGGAAATGCCTCTGGGTTGGGACGGGGAGGAGCAGCGCTGGCCGGGCCTGACGGTGCCGGGGGAAATGCCTCTGGGTTGGGACGGGGAGGAGCAGCGCTGGCCGGGCCTGACGGTGCTGGGGGAAATGCCTCTGGGATGGGACGGGGTGGAGCAGCGCTGGCCGGGCCTGACGGTGCTGGGGGAAATGCCTCTGGGTTGGGACGGGGAGGAGCAGCGCTGGCCGGGCCTGACGGTGCCGGGGGAAATGCCTCTGGGTTGGGACGGGGAGGAGCAGCGCTGACCGGGCCTGACGGTGCTGGGGGAAATGCCTCTGGGTTGGGACGGGGAGGAGCAGCGCTGGCCGGGCCTGACGGTGCTGGGGGAAATGCCTCTGGGTTGGGACGGGGGAGGAGCAGCGCTGGCCGGGCCTGACGGTGCTGGGGGAAATGCCTCTGGGTTGGGACGAGGGAGGAGCAGCGCTGACCGGGCCTGACGGTGCT